>NC_088410.1:92995037-93155752 GCF_034236695.1 Oncorhynchus nerka
AATTTTGGGAAAGAAATATTCTCTTAGGTCTGAGTATTTGTCACAGTGTAATAGGAAATGAAGCTCTGTCCCTACCTCTCCCCTGGAGCAGAGTGAGCACAGCCTGTCCTCTCTGGGCAGCCAGGTTTGTCTGTGACGACCAGTCTCTATAGCCAGACTGTCCTCTCTGGGCAGCCAGGTTTGTCTGTGACGACCGGTCTCTATAGCCAGACTGTCCTCTCTGGGCAGCCAGGTTTGTCTGTGACGACCGGTCTCTATAGCCAGACTGTCCTCTCCGGGCAGCCAGGTTTGTCTGTGAAGACTGGTCTCTATAGCCAGACTATCCTCTCTGGGCAGCCAGGTTTGTCTGTGACGACCGGTCTCTATAGCCAGACTGTCCTCTCTGGGCAGCCAGGTTTGTCTGTGACGACCGGTCTCTATACCCAGACTGTCCTCTCTGGGCAGCCAGGTTTGTCTGTGAAGACTGGTCTCTATAGCCAGACTGTGCTCACTGAGTCTGTACCTAGTCAGTGTTTTCCTCAGCTTTCTATCAGTCACAGTGGTCAGATAGTCAGTACTGTCTGTTTAGAGCCAAATAGCATTGAAGTTTACTTTTTTTGTGGTGTCTTTCCAATAGGTGATATATTTTTATTTTTGCTTTGTGATGATTTGGTTGTGCCAGATTTTCTGAGTGCTGTTCTGAGAATCCATGGGGTTGGTTTGGGTTAGTGAACTGAGCCTCAGAACCAGCTGGCTGAGGGGACTCTTCTCTTGTTTCATCTCTTGATACTGTAGAGGTGTGTGATGGAATGTTTTGGGGTCTCTTGTTGTTAGAATAAAGTCATTAGGGTAAAGTCATTTTCTCTGATGAATCCCCTTTCCGTTTGTTTGGGGCATCCTGAAAAAATATTGTTCGGAGAAGACAAGGTGAGCACTACCATCAGTCCTGTGTCATGCCAACAGTAAAGCATCCTGAGACCATTCATGTGTGGGGTTGTTTCTCAGCCAAGGGAGTGGGCTCACTCACAATTTTGCCAAAGAACACAGCCATGAATAAAGAATGGTATCAACACATCCTCCGAGAGCAACTTCTCCCAACCATCCAGGAACAGTTTGGTGATGAACAATGCCTTTTCCAGCATGATGGAACACTTTGCCATAAGGCAAAAGTGATAACTAAGTGGTTCGGGGAACAAAACATCAATACTTTGGGTCCATGGCCAGGAAACTCCCCAGACCTTAATCCCATTGAGAACTTGTGGTCAATCCTCAAGAGGTGGGTGGACAAACAGAACCCCACAAATTCTGACAAACTCCAAGCATTGATTATGCAAGAAAGGGCTGCCAACATGTGGCCCAGAAGTTAATTGACAACATGCCAGGGCGGATTGCAGAGGTCTTGAAAAAGAACACTGCAAATATTGACACTTTGCATCAACTTCATGTAATTGTCAATAAAAGCCTTTGACACTTGTAAAATGCTTGCAATTGTACTTCAGTATTCCATAGTAACATCTGACAAAAAATACCTAAAGACTGAAGCAGCAAACTTTGTGGAAATTAATATTTTTGTCATTCTCAAAACTTTTGGCCACGACTGTACATTGATTTAATAGCATCATATGTTTTCCCTCCAATACCACTTTCTATTAGTTTATAAAAAATACCTTCGTGCCAAATTGAAACAAATGCTTTCTTGAAATCTACAAATCACAAGTAGATTTTGCCTTTGTTTTGTCAATTAGTGTGGAGGGTGTTAATGTGGTCTGTTGTATGATAATTTTTTAGAAATCCAATCTGGCTTCTGCTCAGGACGTTGTGTTCATCAAGGAAATTATGTAGTATGCTATTTATAATACTGCAGAGAATTTTACCCAAGTTGCTGTTAACGCAAATTCCTCTGTAATTATTTGGGTCAAATTTGTCTCCATTTTTATAGATTGGTGTGATCAATCCCTGGTTCCAAATATCGGGGAAAAAACCTGCAGTGAGGATAATGTTGAAGTGTTTGAGTATAGCCAATTTGAATTTGTGGTCTGTATATTTGATAATTTCATTTAAAATACCATCACCACCACAGGCCTTTTTGGGTTGGAGTGCATAGTTTTCCCAATAATTCTTCTTCTGTAATGGGGGTATCCACAGGATTCTGATAGTCTTTGACTGCTGATTCAAGGATTTGTATTTTTCTTGTATATCTTTTTTGTTCTGGGCTCTTTGTTATATTGCTGTAGAGGTTTGCAAAGTGATTTCTCCACATATCCCCATTTTGGATAGCCAATTCCTCATGATGAGGTTTATTTAATTTATTCCAATTCTCCCAGAAGTGGTTTGATTCTATGGATTCCTCAATTCCATCCAGCTGATTTCTAATGTGCTGTTCCTTTTTTGTTCTTAGGGTGTGTTTGTATTGCTTCAGTGTTTCCTCGCTTTGAAGGCGTATATTTCTGTTGTCTGGTTCTCGGTGTTTTTGATTAGATATATTTCTCAATGACTTTCTTAGATTTTTGCCATCATTATCAAGGCAGGTAGGGAGAGAAGAGGAGGAGACAGGTCGGGAGAGGAGAAGGCAGGTAGGGAGAAAAGAGGAGGAGGGAGGTAGGGAGAGGAGAAGGCAGATAGGGAGAGAAGAGGAGAGGAGTATGGAGAAGAGAAGGCTGGTAGGGAGAGAAGAGGAGAGGTGTATGGAGAGGAGAAGGCAGTTAGGGAGAGAAGAGGAGGAGGCGGTCGGAAGAGGAGAAGGCAGGTAGGGAGAGAAGAGGAGGAGACAGGTCGGGAGAGGAGAATGCAGGTAGGGAGAGAAGAGGAGGAGGGAGGTAGGGAGAGGAGAAGGCAGATAGGGTGAGAAGAGGAGAGGAGTATGGAGAAGAGAAGGCAGGTAGGTAGGGAGAGAAGAGGAGGAGGGAGGTAGGGAGAGAAGAGGAGAAAGGGAGAGAAGAGGAGGAGGGAGGTAGAGGAGAAGGCAGAAAGGGAGAGAAGAGGAGGAGGGAGGTAGGGAGAGAAGAGGAGAGGAGTATGGAGAAGAGAAGGTAGGTAGGGAGAGAATAGGAGAGGAGTATGGAGAGGAGAAGGCAGGTAGGAGGAGGAGGATAGTAGGGAGAGGAGAAGAGGAGGGAGGTGGGGGAGGAGAGGAGGAGAGAGGTAGATGCTTCCTAACGAGTTCCCAGGTTGTCGGAAACCCCTTCCTGTGTGTGTGTGTGTGTTTGTATGTATGTGTAAGCCCCAATTTGTAAGTCGCTCTGGATAAGAGCGTCTGCTAAATGACTTAAATGTAAATGTAAATGTAATGTGTGTGTGTGTGTGTGTGTGTGTGTGTGTGTGTGTGTGTGTGTGTCTGCGTTTGTATATGTGTGTGGGAAACACACTGAGGACCTCATTAACTGCCACAGGCAGCATAGACCAACGTAGACCTGGTATCCCGGCCTCTCCCTCTTTCCCCCTTCCTCTTTCCGCCTTCCTCCTTCCCCCCTCCCTCCTTCTTCCCTTTCTCCTCCCTCCTTTCCCCCTTCATCTTTCCCCCCTCCCTCCCTCCTTCCCCTCCCTCCTTCCTCCCTTCCTCCTCTCTACCTCTTTCTTCTCTTATCCAAATGAAGGACCTGAGCATTACACCCCAGTTAGGAGAAATAGAATGCATGCTAATGACTAATCTCCAACATGCTTAGTGGTCTTCAATGTGAGATATCTCCAACATGCTTAGTGGTCTTCAATGTGAGATATCTCCAACATGCTTAGTGGTCTTCAATGTGAGATATCTCCAACATGCTTAGTGGTCTTCAATGTGAGATATCTCCAACATGCTTAGTGGTCTTCAATGTGAGATATCTCCAACATGCTTAGTGGTCTCATTTGTATTCCATCCTATATACATTTAGCAGATGCTCTTATCCAGAGCGATTTACAATTAGTGCATTCATCTTATGTGGGACAACCACATATCATAAGCATAGAGAGTATTCAATGTGAGATTTCCAACTCAATCTTCAATGTGAGATATCTCAGTAGTCTTCAGAGCTCCAACATGCTTAGGGATCTTCAAGAGATATCTCCAACATGTGTGTCTTCAATGTGAGATATCTCCAACATGGGTCTTCTAGTATATGAGCTGGTCTTCAATGTGAGATATCACCAAGGTCTGGTAGTGGATGTGTGGAAGAGCGGGATGACACGAGAGAACTTGGCAAGGTTGAAAACCAGGCAGGATGCTGCGTTCTGGATAAGTTGCAGGGGTTTGATGGCACAACCGGCGAGCCCAGCCAAACAGACGGTGAGAGGACAAGTGCCTGGATTAGGACCTGCGCCACTTCCTGTGTGAGGTAGGGTCGTACTCTACATATGTTGAGCATGAACCTGTAGCAGCGACTCACTGCTTTGATGTGAACGACAGGGTGTTGTCGAGGGTCACGCCAATGTACGCTAGATGTATGCTACTGTAGATGTACGCTAGATGTATGCTACTGTAGATGTACGCTAGATGTATGCTACTGTAGATGTACGCTAGATGTATGCTACTGTAGATGTACGCTAGATGTACGATAGATGTATGGTACAGTAGATGTACGCTAGATGTATGCTACTGTAGATGTACGCTAGATGTACGATAGATGTATGCTACAGTAGATGTACGCTAGATGTATGCTACTGTAGATGTACGCTAGATGTACGATAGATGTATGCTACAGTAGATGTACGCTAGATGTATGCTACTGTAGATGTACGCTAGATGTACGATAGATGTATGGTACAGTAGATGTATGCTAGATGTTTGCTAGATGTATGGTACAGTAGATGTACGCTAGATGTTTGCTAGATGTATGCTACAGTAGATGTATGCTAGATGTATGCTACAGTAGATGTACGCTAGATGTTTGCTAGATGTATGGTACAGTAGATGTACGCTAGATGTTTGCTAGATGTATGGTACAGTAGATGTACGCTAGATGTTTGCTAGATGTATGGTACTGTAGATGTACGCTAGATGTTTGCTAGATGTATGCTACAGTAGATGTACGCTAGATGTTTGCTAGATGTATGCTACAGTAGATGTACGCTAGATGTTTGCTACAGTAGATGTACGCTAGATGTTTGCTAGATGTATGCTACAGTAGATGTACGCTAGATGTTTGCTACAGTAGATGTACACTAGATGTTTACTAGATGTATGGTACAGTAGATGTACGCTAGATGTTTGCTAGATGTATGGTACAGTAGATGTACGCTAGATGTTTGCTAGATGTATGCTACAGTAGATGTACGGTAGATGTTTGCTAGATGTATGCTACAGTAGATGTACGCTAGATGTTTGCTACAGTAGATGTACGCTAGATGTTTGCTAGATGTATGCTACAGTAGATGTTTGCTAGATGTATGCTACAGTAGATGTACGCTAGATGTTTGCTAGATGTATGCTACAGTAGATGTACGCTAGATGTTTGCTACAGTAGATGTACGCTAGATGTACGCTAGATGTATGCTACAGTAGATGTCCGCTAGATGTTTGCTACAGTAGATGTATGCTAGATGTATGCTACAGTAGATGTATGCTAGATGTATGCTACAGTAGATGTACGCTAGATGTTTGCTAGATGTATGCTACAGTAGATGTACGCTAGATGTTTGCTACAGTAGATGTACGCTAGATGTTTGCTAGATGTATGCTACAGTAGATGTTTGCTAGATGTATGCTACAGTAGATGTATGCTAGATGTATGCTACAGTAGATGTACGCTAGATGTACGCTAGATGTATGCTACAGTAGATGTTTGCTAGATGTATGGTACAGTAGATGTACGCTAGATGTTTGCTAGATGTATGCTACAGTAGATGTACGCTAGATGTATGCTACAGTAGATGTACGCTAGATGTTTGCTAGATGTATGCTACATTAGATGTTTGCTAGATGTATGGTAAGTGTACGCACATTTACATTCAACATTCTAGTAATATAGTAGATGCTCTTCCCCAGAGCGATGTAGAGTTAATGCATTTATCTGAAGGTAGCAAGGTATGACAACCACATCGTATTGCTTCATTATGAAGTTTCATAAGGTATTATGAATGCTTATACGGCAACATAAAACTTAATAAGAAGTTTTTATATCTAGCAAGTTCTCTCTCTCTCTCTCTCTCTCTCTCTCTCTCTCTTTTCTTATTTATCTGTTTTTCGCTCTGTTTTTGAAATGACAACCTTCCTCCTACAATTAAAATGTCCCTGTGCTGTGGCCCTATAACACATTTAATTGCTTGTGCCAACTTGATGATTAGTGTTTAACATTTTATGTGAAAGAAAAAAAAAACATTTCTCTAATGCATGGGGGATCGTTAGTGGCATTTCATGTGGTTAACATGTGAGAGTTGGGTCGCTGTGATTCATTAGACAGTGGTTACTTACCCCACTGTAGGTTAGACATTTTTACAGCACCTACACGACTTCTTACAAGTGGCTAATCAACCAGTGTATTTGTATCAATGCACTGAAAATCAAATCAAATTGTATTTGTCATATGCGCCGAATACAACAAGTGTAGATTTTACCGTGCAATGCTTATTTACGAGCTCTTTCCCAACAATGCAATTAAAACATGTTAAAATGTACGAAGAGATAAAAATAAAATAGTAACACGATAAAATAACCAACAACCATCTCTAGTCAGGCAGACCATTAACATTAGGACACAGCCAAGGAGCTGATTGCATTGCAAGACTAACTTTCTGTACATAAAGGGAACAATTGAACCAAAAGGGATATTTGCTCAGTTAAAACTGTAGCGACTGCAATCCCACAAATTGGGGAAAACAAAAATTATTTCCCATTGACCCCCATTTTTTGCTACACAGAAATAACAAAACATTCAGAGAAGCAGCTTTGTTGTTCAATGTACATGTAGAACATCGAGGCCCTGCCTGCCTGTGGAGAAAACAGCCTGTGGTTACCTAGGTTACCCCCACTGGTTCACAGAAAAAACTTTACCTTTTTCAAACACAATTTTCTCATTTGTTTTAGTCAATTACAAAACTACGAAAAGTATAACATGTCTAAAGATCACTTTTCAACATTGCCTGCTCTCAAGCCATTACACTCTAATATTGTTAGGCTTCCCCCCTTTTCATGGCCGGGTTAGCAGCCACTCGAGTGTGAGTGAGTGAGAATGCCAAGAGCATGCAAAGCTGTCATCAATGCAAAGGGTGGCTACTTTGAAGATTCTAAAATCTAAAATACATTTTGATTTGTTTAACACTTTTTTGGTTACTACATGATTCCATATGTGTTATTTCATAGTTTTGATGTCTTCAATATTATTCTACAATGTAGAAAATAGTACAAATAAAGAAAAACCCTGGAATGAGTATGTGTTTCCAAACATTTGACTGGTACTTGTACGTGTAGCCTATTTGGACGTGTAGCCTAATTATCTGTAAGGTGCCTCAGTCGAGCAGTGAATTTCAAACAGAGATTCAATCACAAAGACCAGGGAGGTTTTCCAATGCCTCACAAAGAAGGGCTCCTACAGAAACTGCACTTTTTTTTATGTTGATCTAACCATCATGGTTCTCTTTTATAAATCCTTAATTGAGAGCATTCTGTCCTACTTCGTGACCTGCTGTTTTGGGAATATCAAGGTTGCACAGACAAATAGGTTGGGCAAGATTGTCAAGACTTGCAGAATAATAATGGGGCAGCAACAGCAAGATCTGTCATCTCTACCTGGGCAGAGACCTCCATAAGGCCAATAAAATAGAGGTTGACTCTTCCCATCCATTCCACCCTGAATTCCAGCTCCTTTCGTCTGGACGCAGGTACAGAGTACCTAAGGTAAAAATAAAAAAAATAAGGCCAAGTACTCTTTTATTCCGAATGCATTTCTTAACAAAATGTTGGACTAATTGTACTTAATAACCTGCCTATTTATTTTTTATATGTGATATGTTTTATTACTGCTGCAAGATGAATTGCCACTCTGAGGACATTAACGTTTTCTGAATCTGAATCTGTATATATAAAAAAGCAGACATTGGACATGGTGAAGTTATTAATTAGAGTTTAGATTGTGTATCAATACATCCAGTCACTACAAAGATACAGGCTTCCTTCCTAACTGAGTTGCCGGAGAGGAAAGAAACCGCTCAGGGAGTTCACTATGAGGCCAATGGTGACTTTAAAATAGTTACAGAGTTTAATGGCTGTGAATAAAACTGAGGATGGATCAACAACATTGTAGTTACTGCACAATACTTACTTAATTGACAGAGTGAAAAGAAAGAAGCCTGTAAAGAATATAAATATTCCAAAACATGCTTCCAGTTTGCAACAAGGCACTAAAGTAACACTGCAAAAAAAATGTGGTAAAGCAATTTGCTTTTTGTCTTGAATACAAAGTGTTACGTCTGGGGCAAATCCAATACAATACATTACTGAGTACAACTCTCCATATTTTCAAGCATAGCGGTGGCTGCATCATCAATCAAGTTTCAATCAAATGTATTTATAAAGCCCTTCTTACATCAGCTGATATCTCAAAGTGCTGTACAGAAACCCAGCCTTAAACCCAAAACAGCAAGCCATGCAGGTGTAGAAGCACGGTGGCTAGGAAAAACTCCCTAGAAATGCCAGAACCTAGGAATAAACCTAGAGAGGAACCAGGCTATGAGGGGTGGCCAGTCCTCTTCTGGCTGTGCCGGGTGGAGATTATAACAGAGCATGGCCAAGATGTTCAAATGTTTATAGATGACCAGCAGGGTCAAACAATAATAATCAAAATGGTTGTCGAGGGTGCAACGGGTCAGCACCTCATGAGTAAATGTCAGTTGGCTTTTCATAGCCGATCATTGAGAGTATCTTTACCGCTCCTGCTGTCTCTAGAGAGTTGAAAACAGCAGGTCTGGGACACGTAGCACGTCCGGTGAACAGGTCAGGGTTCCATAGCCGCAGGCAGAACAGTTGAAACTGGAGCAGCAGCATGGCCAGGTGTACTGGGGACAGCAAGGAGTCATCAGGCCAGGTAGTCCTAGGGCTCAGGTCCTCAGAGAGAGAGAGAAAGAAAGAGAAAGAAAGAAAGAGAGAAAAGGAGAGAAAGAGAGTTAGAGAGAGCATTCATTACTGAGACACCTTTTGCGTGTAGGAGGCAGAATTTACGTTTTTGGCAAAAAACATGCCCATTTGAAACGGCCTATTTCTCAGCCCCAGAAACTATAATATGCATATAATTGTCGGTTTAGGATAGAAAACACTCTAAAGTTTCCAAAACTGTAAAAATATTGTCTGTGAGTATAACATAACTGATATTGCAGGCGAAAACCTGAGGAAAATCCAATCAGGAAGTGCCTCTTATTTTGAAACCTCTCTGTTCCTATGCATGCCTATCCTCCATTTAAAGGGATATCAACCAGATTCCTTTTTCTATGGCTTCCCTAAGGTGTCAACAGTCTTTAGACGTAGTTTCAGGCTTTTATTTTGAAAAATTAGTGTGAAAGATCACATTGCGTAAGTGGCTAGGTGGGGGCTCTCAGAGTGAGTTTTGCGCTACAGAGTAAAGCGGCCATTGTTTCTCCTGGTGTTATTGAAAAACCTACACACCCGGTTGATATATTATCAAAAGGAACATTTGTTTTGTAACTGGGAGTCTTGTGAGTGAAAACATACAAAGATCATCAAAGGTAAACGATTAATTTGATTGCTTTTCTGATTTTCGTGACCTAGCTACTTAATGCTTAGTGTACATAATGTTATGTTATGCTATCGATAAATTTACACAAACGCTTGGATTGCTTTCGCTGTAAAGCATAATTTCAAAATGAGATGACAGGTGGATTAACAAAAGGCTAGCCTGTGTTTTGCAATACTGCACTTATGATTTCATGAATATTAATATTTTTTTGTAATATTATTTGACTGTGGCGCTATGCTATTCAGTTGTTGCTGACGAAAATGATCCCGCTAACGGGATGGGTAGCGTCAAGAAGTTAAATTCACACAGGATACCGGATAAGACAGGAGAAATACTTCAGATATAACAGACTGACCCTAGCCCCCCGACACATAAACTACTGCAGCATAAATACTGGAGGCTGAGATAGGAGGGGTCGGGAGACACTGTGGCCCTGTCCAACGATACCCCCGGACAGGGCCAACCAGGCAGGATATAACCCCACCCACTTTGCCAAAGCACAGCCCCCACACCACTAGAGGGATAACTTCAACCACCAACTTACCATCCTGAGACAAGGCCGAGTACAGCCCACAAAGATCTCCGCCACGGGACAACCCAAGGGGGAGCGCCAACCCGGACAGGAAGATCACGTCAGTGACTCAACCCACTCAAGTGACGCACCCCTCCTAGGGACGGCATGGAAGAGCACCAGTAAGCCAGTGACTCAGCCCCTGTAATAGGGTTAGAGGAAGAGAATCACAGTGGAGAGAGGGGAACCGGCCAGGCAGAGACAGCAAGGGCGGTTCGTTGCTCCAGTGCCTTTCCGTTCACCTTCCCACTCCTGGGCCAGACTACACTCAATCATAGGACCTACTGAAGAGATGAGTCTTCAATAAAGACTTAAAGGTTGAGACCGAGTCTGCGTCTCTCACATTGGTAGGCAGGCAGACCATTCCATATAATGGAGCTCTATAGGGGAAAGCCCTGCCTCCAGCTGTTTGCTTAGAAATTCTAGGGACAGTATGGAGGCCTGCATCTTGTGACCGTAGCGTACGCGTAGGTATGTACGGCAGAACCAAATCGGAAAGATAGGTAGGAGCAAGCCCATGTAATGCTTTGTAAAACCTTGAAATCAGCCCTAGTCTTAACAGGAAGCCAGTGTAGAGAGGCTAGCACTGGAATAATATGATCACATTTTTTGGTTCTAGTCAAGATTCTAGCAGCCGTGTTTAGCACTAACTAAAGTTTATTTAGTGCTTTATCCGGGTAGCCGGAAAGTAGAGCATAGCAGTAATCTAACCTAGAAGTGACAAAAGGATGGATGAATTTTTCAGCATAATGTTTGGAAAGAAAGTTTCAGATTTTTGCAATGTTACATAGATGGAAAAACCTGTCCTTGAAACAGTTTTGATATGTTTGTCAAAAGAGAGATCAGGGTCCAGAGTAACGCCGAGGTCCTTCACAGTTTTATTTGAGGTGACTGTACAACCATCAAGATTATTTGTCAGATTCAACAGAATATCTCTTTCTTTCTTTCTTGGCATCTCTGTTTTATGAAAGTAGAACATTTGCAGCCATCCACTTCCTTACATCTGAAACACAGGCTTCCCGGGAGGGAAATTTTGGGGCTTCACCATGTTTCAGTGAAATGTACAGCTGTGTGTCATCCGCATAGCAGTGAAAGTTAACATTATGTTTCCGAATGACATCACCAAGAGGTAAAATATATAGTGAAAGCAATAGTGGTCCTAACATGAAGCCTTGAGGAACTCCGAAATGTAAAGTTGATTTGTCAGAAGACAAACCATCCACAGAGAAAAACTAATATCTTTCCGACAGATAAGATCTAAACCAGGCCAGAACTTGTCCCAGTAGACCAATTTGGGTTTCCAGTCTCTCCAAAAGAATGTGGTGATCGATGGTATCAAAAGCAGCACTAAGGTCTAGGAGCACGAGGTCAGATACAGAGCCTCGGTCTGACACCATTAAAAGGTAATTTACCACCTTCACAAGTGCAGTCTCAGTGCTATGATGGGATCTAAAACCAGACTGAAGCGGTTCGTATAAAAACTTTTCTTCAGGAAGGCAGTGAGTTGATGCGCAACAGCTTTTTCATTACATTTTGAGAGGAACGGGAGATTTGATATAGGCCGATAGTTTCTTTATATTTTTTGGGTCAAGGTTTGGCTTTTTCAAGAGAGCCTTTATTACTGCCACTTTTGGTGAGTTTGTTACACATCCGGTGAATAGAGAGACGTTTATTATGTTCAACATAGGAGGGCCAAGCACAGGAAGCAGCTATTTCAGTAGTTTAGTTGGAATAAGGTCCAGTATGCAGCTTGAAGGTTTAGAGGCCATGATTGTTTTCATCATTGTGTCAAGAGATATAGTACTAAAACACTTGCGTGTCTCCCTTGCTCCTAGGTCCTGGCAGAGTTGTGCAGACTCACGACAACTGAATACGCAGATTTAAAGAGGAGTCCGTAATTTGCTTTCTAATGATCATGATCTTTTCCTCAAAGATGAATTTATCACCACTGAAGTGAAAGCCATCCTCTCTTGGGGAATGCTGCTTTTTAGTTAGCTTTGCGACAGCATCAAAAATACATTT
Source organism: Oncorhynchus nerka (assembly GCF_034236695.1). NCBI lineage: Eukaryota > Metazoa > Chordata > Actinopteri > Salmoniformes > Salmonidae > Oncorhynchus > Oncorhynchus nerka. Next base: position 93,007,272 of record NC_088410.1, read on the forward strand.
TGGATTGTTCTTATTTTACTCAATTAAGTTGTAAAAATAGGATGATGGAGCAGCAGTGAGGGCTCTTCAATACGACACGCTTTCCAAGCTAGTCGGAAGACTTCCAGTTTGGTGGAGCAGCAGTGAGGGCTCTTCAATACGACACGCTTTCCAAGCTAGTCGGAAGACTTCCAGTTTGGTGGAGCAGCAGTGAGGGCTCTTCAATACGACACGCTTTCCAAGCTAGTCGGAAGACTTCCAGTTTGGTGGAGCAGCAGTGAGGGCTCTTCGATACGACACGCTTTCCAAGCTAGTCGGAAGACTTCCAGTTTGGTGGAGCAGCAGTGAGGGCTCTTCGATACGACACGCTTTCCAAGCTAGTCGGAAGACTTCCAGTTTGGTGGAGCAGCAGTGAGGGCTCTTCGATACGACACGCTTTCCAAGCTAGTCGGAAGACTTCCAGTTTGGTGGAGCAGCAGTGAGGGCTCTTCGATACGACACGCTTTCCAAGCTAGTCGGAAGACTTCCAGTTTGGTGGAGCAGCAGTGAGGGCTCTTCGATACGACACGCTTTCCAAGCTAGTCGGAAGACTTCCAGTTTGGTGGAGCAGCAGTGAGGGCTCTTCGATACGACACGCTTTCCAAGCTAGTCGGAAGACTTCCAGTTTGGTGTAGCAGCAGTGAGGGCTCTTCGATACGACACGCTTTCCAAGCTAGTCGGAAGACTTCCAGTTTGGTGTAGCAGCAGTGAGGGCTCTTCGATACGACACGCTTTCCAAGCTAGTCGGAAGACTTCCAGTTTGGTGTAGCAGCAGTGAGGGCTCTTCGATACGACACGCTTTCCAAGCTAGTCGGAAGACTTCCAGTTTGGTGTAGCAGCAGTGAGGGCTCTTCGATACGACACGCTTTCCAAGCTAGTCGGAAGACTTCCAGTTTGGTGTGGCGCCATATCCGTTCCAATTTTCTGGAAGTTTGCTTCAGAGCTCTGGTATTTTCTGTATACCAGGGAGCTAGTTTCTTATGACAAATGTTTTTAGCTTTTAGTGGTGCGACTGCATCTAGAGTATCGTGCAAGGTTAAATTGAGTTCCTCGGTTAGGTGGAACCTTTTTGGGATAGGGGGCAGCGTTTTCACTTTTGAATGAATAGCGTGCCCAGATGCTAATATATGCATATTATTATTAGTATCGGATAGAAAACACTCTGAAGTTTCTAAAACTGTTTGAATGACGTCTGTGAGTATAACAGAACTCATATGTCAGGCGGAAACCTGAGAAAAATCCAACCAGAAAGTGGGAAATCTGAGGTTTGTAGTTTTTCAAAGCTTGGCCTATTGAATACACAGTGTCTATGGGGTGTATGTCTATGCTCGCGCCTCATGAAGATGGATTACTGGGCTGAACAAGCTAACAACAAGTGGCTATTTGGACATAAATTATGGACTTTATGGAACTTTATGGAACAAATCAGTCATTTATTGTCGAACTGGGATTCCTGGGTGTGCCTTCTGATGAAGATCATCAAAGGTAAGTGAATATTTATAATGTTATTTCTAACTTCTGTTGACTCCAACAGGGCGGATATTTCTTTGGCTGGATTGGGCTCTGTGTGCCGTAATCAGATTATGCTTTTTCCGAAAAGTAAAAAAAAAAATCTGACACACCGTTTGCATTAACCTCTCTGCGCACGGAACCCGCTAGCGGGCTGAAATTCCACAACATACGGTGATTGCTACATAAATAGTCATATTAAACATTCATGAAAATATAAGTGTCTCACATGTATCGAACGCCTAGAATTTTGCTAATCCAACTGCGTTGTCAGATTTAAAAAAGGATTTACTGTGAAATAATACGATGCGATTATCTGAGCATAGAGCCCCATAAAAAAAAAAACATTTCAACCAGCACAGGCTAACAAAATCACAAACTGCATTAAAATAAAAAAATAAATAAAATAAAAAATAATAAATCGTTTACCTTTTACGATCTTCGTCTGTTTGCAATCCCAATGCTCATTGTTACACAATGAATGATCTTTTGTTTGATAAAATCCGTTTTTATAGCCTAACACGAAACATTTTGTGAACCGCTTGTGTCGTGAATTCCGTCTCATTCCATTTTCGACGACGCATTCGAGGGTAAATACCCACACAAAACGTGACTTTTCCAGTCATGTTTGGTTTCATTGCAATCAACTGGTTTGTTTGTAACACAACCAAAGCTGATGGGCCATTTCGAGGGACCTATTGACTGAAAGAAACCGATTTGAAGACAACAAGTAATGACATCACTGTGCACCAATGATATGACCACTGTTTCGTTGATTGACTGTATTTTAACCCAATGACCACCCAATGACCACTGATCGTCTTGGAATCTAGCTGGGTAGATAGCCAATGAGCTGAGGTAAATGGCAATATGCAATGGTTATGTGTTGGAAGACCAACCCATGTAGTAAACTCCAGCGTAAAGAGAGTCATTCGCTATTGAAGTTTCATACCGGAAGGAGAAACACATATTAAGCACTGCATTGTTTGGTAAACCCGCAGATTCAGCTGTTTATATATCAATCAGTATGGCAACTAAGTCAGGGAAAGCTAAATCTAAGTCTAGATATACAGGTGTACACACAATTTGAGAAGAAATTGATCGGAAAAGGGAGACAGAGATTGTTGTAGGACGATTCATTTAGCGATTCCCAAGTGGAGGAATATTTTTTTAATGGAGAGGACATGTTTTGGACTGGTAAATTCTTCTCATGCTAATGCCCTTGTTTGAAATTAATAATCTAAAATGTTATTTGTGATTTTATTTTATTTTAGAAGGAATATATAAAAATGTAAATTAAATGTGAGATGCGTGTGTCTGCCGCTCCACCCCAACCCACATGAAATAGCCTATTTGAGGCTGTTGATGTCACGACTTCCGCCGAAGTTGGCTCCCCTGCCTGTTCGGGCGGTGCTCGGCGGTCGTCGTCACCGTCACCGTCCTACTAGCCGATCCCTTTTTCGTTTGTCTGTTGGTTTTGTCTTATTAGTTTCACCTGTGTGTATTTTAGTTTAATTAGCTTCCCTATGTAGTAGTTTGTCCCGCCCTTGTTTTGTGCGGGATTGTTTTTTGTTACTCTGTTGGATGTGGTTTTCATGTGTGTATTTTCCGGACTGTTTGGTCCTGTGTTCATATCATATACAATTCATAAAAAATCCTACAATGTGATTTTCCAGATTTTTTTCTCTCATTTTGTCTGTCATAGTTGAAGTATACCTATGATGAAAATTACAGGCCTCTCTCATCTTTTTAAGTGGGAGAACTTGCACAATTGGTGGCTGACTAAATAATTTTCTGCCCCACTGTATCTGTTTATTATACCTGTTGATACTCACTTTACAGCTGAAAGACACTGCTATGGCACCTGGCATCAGCAGCACAATATTGTGTAGAGCTTTGGCAAAGTGGGTGGGGTTATATCCTTCCTGTTTGGCCCTGTCCGGGGGTCTCATCAGATGGGGCCACAGTGTCTCCTGACCCCTCCTGTCTCAGCCTCCAGTATTTATGCTGCAGTAGTTTATGTGTCGGGGGGCTAAGGTCAGTTTGTTATATCTGGAGTAGTTCTTCAGTCTTATCCGGTGTCCTGTGTGAATTTAAGTATGCTCTCTCTAATTCTCTCTTTCTCTCTCTCTGAGAACCTGAGCCCTAGGACCATGCGTCAGGACTACCTGGCATGATGACTCCTTGCTGTCCCCAGTCCACCTGGCCTTGCTGCTGTTCCAGTTTCAACTGTTCTGCCTGCGGCTATGGAACCCTAAACTGTTCATATTTACTCTAGAGGTGCTGTCCTGTTGCACCCTCTACAACTACTGTGATTATTATTATTTGACTCTGCTGGTCATCTATGAACGTTTGAAAATCTCGGTCATGTTCTGTTATAATCTCCACCCGGCACAGCCAGAAGAGGAAGAGGCCACCCCTCATAGCTGGGTTCCTCTCTAGGTTTCTTCCTAGGTTTTGGCCTTTCGACAGAGTTTTTCCTAGCCACCGCGCTTCTACACCTGCATTGCTTGCTGTTTGGGGTTTTAGGCTGGGTTTCTGTACAGCACTTTGAGATATTAGCTGATGTAAGAAGGGCTATATAAATACATTTGATTTGATAGAGGACTGAGGGTCTTCCAAATATTGAAAGTGTGTAAATAGTTACCCATGTTATTTTGTAAATATTTTTCTCCATTTTGGGGGGGGGGGGGGGGGGTGTTAGAATACCATTTTGGCATTTTGTATATAGTTATTTGTTTCAAAATGTATACCTTCACCAATTTGGCCACATGGGTACATTTGGGCTACTTGTGTGGGACACCTGGGTGACTTCATGATAAATGTCATGTATAGCACACTCATATTGGAAGTTATCATTCTGAAACTTTGCACAAGTACTGTTGCCCTCTTATATTTTTTCACTGAAATTGTCCCCGTCATCCCATCTGAATGTTTGTTTTGTCTTGTTCATTTTAAAGATGATGATACAACAATACAAATAAAAAACATGTTTTTTTTTCATTGTATTATCTAAACCGGATCTATTGTGTTATATTCTCCTACATTCAATTCACATTTACACAACCTTCAGAGTGCTGTAGTTTGACAGGGTTTTTATCCCCCAATGTGACCTGATTAGAAACAACTGTCCCCGTCACAGCCCTTAAAAAACCTTTTTACAACTGATTAATCACTGACATACCTTATAGGGTCCAGAGTTTTCCTGAAAAACTCCAGGCCCCCAGGGGGTAAAAATCCCCCCACACACTCCGTGACCAATGGTGCCACCAAACTGCTCGTAGGTGTCAGTTATCATCAGGTGATGATCAGGGCTTTGTTCAGGAACGTTTCTTGGGCTACTTTGATGTGTCAACTGGGCGAAAGATGTCTGAGTTTAACTTGATGGAGAAACTTGTAGTTTGATGGCGCAGCTGTAATGGAATGGATCCTGCTATTTGTATTTACAGCTAAGTCCCCTCCTGTTCCCTGATATTAAGAGGTGATGACTACTCCCCTCCTGTTCCCTGATATTAAGAGGTGATGACAACTCCACTCCACTACCATTGTCAACTTTCTCCTGACATGAACTGAAGCCACGTCTCATGTGCCCACTCATCCACTGGCACATTGAATGTTTCCCCCCCGAGCACTGTGAGTCCCCCTGTCAAGTTTCTCTCATTCATGTATGTAGAGTCAATCACATACACAATCACGTTATTACACATCAGAGTAACTCCTTGCTTGGACTAGCTCATTCTGAGCTCCTTTGTCTAACTGTTTGTTGTGTTGTTGTTTGTTGTCCTCTCAGTCAAATCCTGTCCTGCACTAAAGTCAAGCCTCTGAACACCTCAACATGCCTCATACCCTCTTTCAACCACCGTTGTGATCCGTTCCCAATACTGTAAGTAGCCCTCTCATTCCCATTCTCCATAACATTGTACTATAAATGTTTTATTAAATGCTTTAGGTGAAAATAATTACTCTTTGACAATTTTTGAAACACACTTTGACGTCTCTGTACGTTCCGCACCTATACCATGGGTCTCCCATCCTCCTCCATTTTTGAAGTCACCAGCCTCCACTGGTGTATGTGTGTGTGCATGTGCATAGATATGTGTGTCTCCGTGTGTGTGTCCTGCAGTCAGTCAATGTAATAAAACCACCATGGATATTATGGGAAGTGAGTGTGTTCATGCTACTGTGTTCACGTTAAGTGTCTGTGAGCAGCACATAACCAGTAGGGTCTTTCAAATACCATGCATGGGCTGTGGAGTGTGTTAGTGTATCTGTAGAGGGGCAAATACCATGCATGGGCTGTGGAGTGTGTTAGTGTGTCTGTAGAGGGGCAAATAACATGCATGGGCTGTGGAGTGTGTTAGTGTGTCTGTAGAGGGACAAATAACATGCATGGGCTGTGGAGTGTGTTAGTGTGTCTGAAGAGGGGCAAATACCATGCATGGGCTGTGGAGTGTGTTAGTGTGTCTGTAGAGGGACAAATAACATGCATGGGCTGTGGAGTGTGTTAGTGTGTCTGTAGAGGGGCAAATACCATGCATGGGCTGTGGAGTGTGTTAGTGTGTCTGTAGAGGGACAAATAACCAGTAGGGTCTTTCAAATACCATGCATGGGCTGTGGAGTGTGTTAGTGTGTCTGTAGAGGGGCAAATAACATGCGATGAAAAACAGCCATCAGTCCGTTGTTCTCTTTTGTCTTCCTCCTCTGTTCGGCTCCCCTCGCCCCCCACCCCCCACCCCACCCTACTAAAGACACACAGGACCATCAGACCGTTGTTCTCTTTTGTCCTCCTCCTCTGTTCGGCTCTCCTCGCCCCCACCCCCCACCCCACCCTACTGAAGACACACAGGACCATCAGACCGTTGTTCTCTTTTGTCCTCCTCCTCTGTTCGGCTCCCCTCGCCCCCCACCCCCACCCCACCCTACTGAAGACACACAGGACCATCAGACCGTTGTTCTCTTTTGTCCTCCTCCTCTGTTCGGCTTCCCTCACCCCCCACCCCCCACCCTACCCTACTGAAGACACAGGACCCAGGGCGTTGTTTCAACCAATTGTAAGTGCCTTTCTGTCATAGCTGGGCGGGCTGGAAGGAGCAGACATTAACAAGCTGGAGGAGAAGTGAGGTGAGGCGGTCGGCGAGGTGTTTGGAAGAGGAGGTGGTAAAAACTATGGGCAGTGTGTATATGGGGGGGGGGTGGAGTGTGAGGGGGAAAGGTGTGTGTGTGTGTGTGTGTGTGTGTGTGTGTGTGTGTGTGTGTGTGTGTGTGTGTGTGTGTGTGTGTGTGTGTGTGTGTTATTAAAGTCAGAGTGCAGAGGGATTCTAGGCTAGAGGAGAGACAGGAGTGAAGGGGGAGTTCCAGGGCCTACTAGGATAGAGAGGAGAATCCGTATGAGAGCAGCAAAGCCAGACACTGACATGTCTATCACCTTCCATCACCTTCCATCACCTTCCTTTACCTTCCATCACCTTCCTTCACCTTCCTTCACCTTCCTTCACCTTCCCGCACCTTCTGTCACCTTCCTCCTACCACCTCCTTCTACCTTCCCATCTGTTTCTATGAACATCTATAATCTTCTACCACCTTCCCACCACCTTCGTACACCTTCTAACACCATCTACCATCTTCTATCACCTTCTACCACCTTTCTATTACCTTCTACCACATTCCCATCACCTTCTACCACCTTCTATCACCATATACCATCTACTACCACCTACAACACCATCTACCACCTTCTACCACCTTCTACCATCTACTACCACCTACAACACCATCTACCACCTTCTACCACCTTCTACCACCTTCCCATCACCTTCTATCACCATCTACCACCTTCTACCACCTATTACACATTATACTACCTAATACCACCTTCTACCACCTATTATACATTCTACTACCTAATACCACCTTCTACCACCTTCTATCACCTTCTACCATCTTCTATCACCTACTACCACCTTCTACCACTTTTTATCACCTTCTACCACCTTTTATCACTTTCTATCACCTACAACACCTTCTACCACCTAACACCTTATATAACCTACCACACTATCTACCACTTTCTACCACTTTCTACCACTTTCTACCACCTTCTACCACCTACTACACATTATACTACCTAATACCACCTTCTACCATCTTCTACCACTTTATACCACCTTCTACCACCTACTACACATTATACTACCTAATACCACCTTCTACCACCTTCTACCACCTTCTATCACCATCTACCACCTTCTACCACCTTCTATCACCTTCTACCACCTTCTATCACCTTTTATCACCATCTATCACCTTCCAACACCTTCCAACACCTTCTATCACCTTCTACCACCTTCTATCACCTTCTATCACCTTTTATCACCATCTACCACCATCTATCACCATCTACCACCTTCTACCACCTTCTACCACCTTCTATCACCATCTACCACCTTCTATCACCTTCTATCACCATCTACCACCTTCGATCACCTTCTACCACCTTCTATCACCTTCTACCACCTTCTATCACCATCTACCACCTTCTATCACCATCTACCACCTTCTATCACCATCTACCACCTTCTACCACCTTCTAACACCATCTACCACCTTCTATCACCATCTATCACCTTCTACCACTTTCTATCACCTTCTTCCACCTTCTACCACCTTTTATCACTTTCTATCACCTACTATACCTTCTACCTCCTAACACCTTACATAATCTACCACACTATCTACCACTTTCTACAACCTTCTACCACCTACTACACATTCTACTACCTAATACCACCTTCTACCATCTTCTATCACCTTCTACCATCTTCTACCACCTTCTACCACCTACTACACATTCTACTACCTAATACCACCTTCTACCATCTTCTACCACCTTCTACCACCTACTACACATTCTACTACCTAATACCACCTTCTACCATCTTCTACCACCTTCTACCACCTTCTATCACCTACTACACTTTCTACCACCTTCTACCATCTATTTCCACCTTCTATCGCCTAATACACCTTCAACCACCTTCTATCACCTACTACTATCTACTACCACCTTCTACCATCTACTACCACCTTCTATCACTTTCTCTCCCAGCAGCCAGAGACGAGGAGATGAGACTGTACTACTGTATCTGATATGAGAGGTATAGACTGAACCACTATCTTTGGGGTGGAGTGATTCACCACTAGGAAACTTTACATTTACATTTGATTCATTTAGCATATCGTCTTATCCAGAGCGACTTACAGGAGCAATTAGGGTTAAGTGCCTTGCTCAAGGGCACATCGACCTTTCAGTTACTGGCCCAGGGCTCTTAACCACTAGGCTACCTGCCAAGCTCATGCATATTGTATGGAGATAGAAAATATATTGCAGAGAGACTAGCTTTCTGGTTCTAACTCAATGCCACAGATTCTCATTAGTCAACATATTTCTATCAGACACATTCTCGAAATCACAATAACTGTGAGACGCTGAGACGCTGTGTTCAATCTCCATATAAACGAAGCCGAGATCTGGGCCCCAATTATGTGCTATACCTGAGAGACTCCTTACTCAGGTGAGCGTCAGTCCCAGAACAAAGCCAAGGTACAGGACTCTTCTCACTGTATTAGAGAAGCGACCACATCATGTTCCATCTCAACCTCGTTCTGCTTCACTGCTATGGATTTGTTCTGGCTTCAATACTCTTTCTCTCATTGACTTTTAACTGGAAAAAAACCCAGAGCAGTTCATTTTCTTTCTACCTGCTGTGCCCATGATGGGAACATTGAACACCTTTAGAGATTCATGAAACCCTGATTCCTCTCCAAAAACTCTTCCCGAAGAACAGACAACCATGACACACACACACACAGAGAGAGAGAGAGTACTTGTGTGCAAATTTAATTCAAGAGTCAAAAAGCAGCATCCATTTTTGTTCTTTTGTAAGATGTATTTGTCTCTCAAACAATAACATAAATGAAAAGACAATAAACAGACAACCACATGTTTTAACAAACATCAATGACATCACACTTAAACAGACCCACATGTTCCCACTGCTACCGTACACATCTATGACATCACACCTACTCAGATCCACATGTTCCTACTGCTACCGTACACATCGATGACATCATACCTACTCAGATCCACATGTTCCTACTGCTACCGTACACATCAATGACATCACACCTAAACAGATCCACATGTTCCTACTGCTACCGTACACATCGATGACATCACACCTAAACAGACCCACATGTTGCCACTGCTACCGTACACATCGATGACATCACACCTAAACAGATCCACATGTTCCTACTGCTACCGTACACATCGATGACATCACACCTAAACAGATCCACATGTTCCTACTGCTACCATACACATCGATGACATCACACCTACTCAGATCCACATGTTCCTACTGCTACCGTACACATCGATGACATCACACCTAAACAGATCCACATGTTCCTACTGCTACCGTACACATCAATGACATCACACCTACTCAGATCCACATGTTCCTACTGCTACCGTACACATCGATGACATCACACCTAAACAGATCCACATGTTCCTACTGCTACCGTACACATCGATGACATCACACCTACTCAGATCCACATGTTCCTACTGCTACCGTACACATCGATGACATCACACCTAAACAGATCCACATGTTCCTACTGCTACCGTACACATCGATGACATCACACCTACTCAGATCCACATGTTCCTACTGCTACCGTACACATCGATGACATCACACCTAAACAGATCCACATGTTCCTACTGCTACCGTACACATCAATGACATCACACCTACTCAGATCCACATGTTCCTACTGCTACCGTACACATCGATGACATCACACCTAAACAGATCCACATGTTCCTACTGCTACCGTACACATCGATGACATCACACCTACTCAGATCCACATGTTCCTACTGCTACCATACACATCGATGACATCACACCTAAACAGATCCACATGTTCCTACTGCTACCGTACACATCGATGACATCACACCTAAACAGATCCACATGTTCCTACTGCTACCGTACACATCGATGACATCACACCTACATGTTGCCAGATCCACATGACATTCCTACTGCTACCGTACCACATCGATGACATCACACCTAAACAGATCCACATGTTCCTACTGCTACCGTACACATCGATGACATCACACCTACTCAGATCCACATGTTCCTACTGCTACCGTACACATCGATGACATCACACCTAAACAGATCCACATGTTCCTACTGCTACCGTACACATCGATGACATCACACCTACTCAGATCCACATGTTCCTACTGCTACCGTACACATCGATGACATCACACCTAAACAGATCCACATGTTCCTACTGCTACCGTACACATCGATGACATCACACCTAAACAGATCCACATGTTCCTACTGCTACCGTACACATCGATGACATCACACCTAAACAGACCCACATGTTGCCACTGCTACCGTACACATCAATGACATCACACCTAAACAGATCCACATGTTCCTACTGCTACCGTACACATCGATGACATCACACCTAAACAGATCCACATGTTCCTACTGCTACCGTACACATCGATGACATCACACCTACTCAGATCCACATGTTCCTACTGCTACCGTACACATCGATGACATCACACCTAAACAGATCCACATGTTCCTACTGCTACCGTACACGTCACGTACAGTTGAAGTGGGAAGTTTACATACACCGCCAAATACATTTCAAATCCGTTTTTCACAATTACTGACATTTAATCCTAGTAAAATTCCCTGTCTTAGGTCAGTTAGGATCACCACTTTATTTTAAGAATGTGAAATGTCAGAATAATTGTAGAGAGAATGATTTATTTCAGCTTTTATTTCTTTCATCAGCCTTCCACAAGCTTTCCACAATAAGTTGGGTGAATTTTGGCCCATTCCTCCTGACAGAAATGGTGAAACTGAGTCAGGTTTGTAGGCCTCCTTGCTCACATGTGCCTTTTCATTTCTGCCAACAAATTTTCTACAGGATTGAGTTTCAAGGCTTTGTGATGGCCACTCCAATACCTTGATTTTGTTGTCCTTAAGACATTTTGCATCAACTTTGGAGATATGCTTGGGGTCATTGTCCATTTGGAAGACCCATTTGCAACCAAGCTTTAACTTTAACTGATGTCTTGAGATGTTGCTTCAATATAGCCACATCATTTTCCACCTCATGATGCCATCTATTTTGTGAAGTGCACCAGTCCCTCCTACAGCAATGCACCCCCATAACATGATGCTGCCACCCCCGTGCTTCACGGTTGGGATAGTGTTATTCGGCTTTCAAGCTTCCCCTTTTTTCCTCCAAACATAACAATCGTCATTATCATTCATCAGACCAGAAGACATTTCTCCAAAAAGTACAATCTTTGTCTCCATGTGCAGTTGCAAACCGTAGTGTGGCTTTTTTTATGGCTTTGAAGATGTGGCTTCTTCCTTGCTGAGCGGCCTTTCAGGTTATGTCGATATAGGACTCATTTTACTGTGGATATAGATACTTTTTTACCTGTTTCCTCCAGCATCTTCACAAGGTCCTTTGCTGTTGTCTGGGATTGATTTGCACTTTTCGCACCAAAGTACGTTCATCTCTAGGAGACAGAACACGTCTCCTTCCTGAGCGGTATGGCGGCTGCGTTGTCCCATGGTGTTTATACTTGGGTACTATTGTTTGTACAGATGAACGTGGTACCTTAAGGAGTTTGGAAGTTGTTCCCAAGGATGAACCAGACTCCTGGAGGTCTCCAATTTTTTTTCTGATGTCTTGGCTGATTCCTTTTGATTTTCCCATGATGTCAAGCAAAGAGGCACTGAGTTTGAAGGTAGGCCTTGAAATACATCCACAGGTACACCTCCAATTGACTCAAATGATGTCAATTAGCCTATCAGAAGCCTCTAAAGCCATGACATCATTATCTGGAAATTTCCAAGCTGTTTAAAGGCACAGTCAACTTAGTGTATGTAAACTTCTGACTCACTGGAATTGTGATACAGTGAATTATAAGTTAAATTAATCTGTCTGTAAACAATTGTTGGAAAAATGACTAGTGTCATGCACAAACTAAATGTCCTAACCGACTTGCCAAAACTATAGTTTGTTAACAAGAAATGTGTGGAGTGGTTGAAAAACTAGTTTTAACGACTCCAAAGTAAGTGTACGTAAACTTCCGACTTCAACTGTATGTCTCACAACCCCACTCCCCCTCATCCTTCATCTCCTGGAACCTTCCAGTACTTATGCAACATGGCCTCAAATTTCACTATTCTATTTTTCTCCGTAGCCCACACCTTTCCAATATTGAAATAATAATTTGATTCTGTCGTAGTGATGGAGGATCATTCCATTTACAGTGTTTCTGTTATCAAAATCATTGACTACAAAAGTATGGTCCATCCCATTGGGTATCTCACCGCACCCTCATATGCATAGTCTTAAAATGTCTTCATAGTCTTAAAATGTCTTCATAGTCTTATTAAAATGTCTTCATAGTCTTAAAATGTCTTCATGGTCTTAAAATGTCTTCATAGTCTTAAAATGTCTTCATGGTCTTAAAATGTCTTCATAGTCTTAAAATGTCTTCATAGTCTTAAAATGTCTTCATAGTCTTAAAATGTCTTCATGGTCTTAAAATGTCTTCATAGTCTTAAAATGTCTTCATGGTCTTAAAATGTCTTCATAGTCTTAAAATGTCTTCATAGTCTTAAAATGTCTTCATGGTCTTAAAATGTCTTCATAGTCTTAAAATGTCTTCATAGTCTTAAAATGTCTTCATGGTCTTAAAATGTCTTCATAGTCTTAAAATGTCTTCATAGTCTTAAAATGTCTTCATAGTCTTAAAATGTCTTCATGGTCTTAAAATGTCTTCATAGTCTTTAAAATGTCTTCATAGTCTTAAAATGTCTTCATAGTCTTAAAATGTCTTCATAGTCTTTAAAATGTCTTCATAGTCTTTAAAATGTCTTCATAGTCTTAAAATGTCTTCATAGTCTTAAAATGTCTTCATGGTCTTAAAATGTCTTCATAGTCTTAAAATGTCTTCATGGTCTTAAAATGTCTTCATAGTCTTAAAATGTCTTCATAGTCTTAAAATGTCTTCATAGTCTTAAAATGTGCAGACGGATAAAAAAGAACATTTACGTTGTAAATCTTCTGACAGCCAACTTGCTACCTCCGCCCATAACTATTGGACTTTACTCCCAGAAAGCATCTATTATTTGATCATTTTTCGGTTTTACACTTAAGACATGACGCTGTTGTAGAATTGGTGATTGTGGTATATATTCTTGTATAATACATTCTATACATTTGTTTATACTGGATAAAGCGTACATTTTTGTTAACTATAATTTCGTTAGTTAAATTCCTACACTCATTCCATCTTGTGCCAATATCAGTTCTTTGATTACAATAGTTGATATTTATTTTCAATTACTATTTTTCAATTCACATACTTAATTTAAATTCACAAAAATTAATGTATAGAGTTGAAATGGAATTGACCCGAGCCCTGTAATCTACAGTAAAACTTGCATTGAATGGAGAATATCTTGTTGCTTGACTTTATGTATCTTTACCATTCCACAAGAGCTTTAGAATGATTATGCCCATAAAAAATACTTTCCAAACACTGTGCTTCTTCCCTGATTTGTTTTGGTCAAGGTCAGTTTCTCACTAGAGGAAGTTTAATCAAAATACTACACACGCGAGCACACGCACACCGGCAAGGTAGAGAGGAGACACACACACACACCGTCAAGTTAGAGAGGAGACACACACACACCGTCGAGGTAGAGAGGAGACACACACACACACCGTCGAGGTAGAGAGGAGACACACACACCGTCGAGTTAGAGAGGAGACACACACACACACACCGTCGAGTTAGAGAGCAGACACACACACACACACCGTTGAGGTAGAGAGGAGACACACACACACCGTTGAGGTAGAGAGGAGACACACACACACCGTCGAGTTAGAGAGGAGACACACACACACCGTTGAGGTAGAGAGGAGACACACACACACCGTCGAGTTAGAGAGGAGACACACACACACCGTCGAGGTAGAGAGCAGACACACACACCGTCGAGTTAGAGAGGAGACACACACACACCGTCGAGGTAGAGCGCAGACACACACACACCAGCAAGGTGGAGAGCAGACACACACACACCGTCGAGGTAGAGCGCAGACACACACACACCAGCAAGGTGGAGAGCAGACACACACACACCGGCAAGGTAGAGAGCAGACACACACACACACCGGCACACCGGCAAGGTAGAGAGCAGACACACACACACCGGCGAGGTAGAGAGTAGACACACACACCGGCAAGGTAGAGAGCAGACACACACACACACCGGCGAGGTAGAGCGCAGACACACACACACCGGCACACCGGCGAGGTGGAGAGCAGACACACACACACACACCGGCGAGGTAGAGAGTAGACACACACACCGGCGAGGTAGAGAGCAGACACACACACACACCGATGACTCGTGACTCAGTGGAGGAAGGGGAGGACCATCCTCCTCATTGAATTTCAGAAAAATGTAAATAGTGAAACATAGATAAAGTTATCATTTTTAGATTAAACTAATAAATATATTCACAAAATAATTGATTATTAAAACACTGTTTTGCAATGAAGGTCATGACAACTTCCTGAGGACGTCCTCCAACCTATCAGAGCTCTTGCAGCATAAACTACATGTACATGACCACCCTATCAAAGGAATAGATACTTTTTCTAGTACTGAAAGCATAACCTACAGCTAGCTAGCACTGCAGTGCATAAAATGTGGTGAGTAGTTGACTCAAAGAGAGAGAAAGACAAAAGTTGAACAATTTTGAACAAAGGAGAAGAAAGAGAGAGAGAGCAAGAGCATTTTTTTTCACTTAACGTTACTTAGCTAGTGAATGCAGCTAGCTAGTTTAGCCTACTTCAACACTCGGCTCAAATAGAGAGGGATGCTATGTTACCTAGCTGGCTAATGCTATCCAACACTGGAACTTTTCCAAGTCAAAATAAGCTTTTGGTTTGATTAATTTATTGTCACCTCCGCCGATGTAACTGGTAAATTGCTTGCTAACTATACACTGTACTGCATGATTGTAGCTACTATAACACATTAGTTCTAGTAACAATGTTGTTGACTTGACGTTAGCTAATATGGTGACAACGATGTAGGCTGTGTGTTGCAGTTATAATATGAAGGTTTGGCTTGTAAAGGTTTTTTTCGCCTAGTCACAGACAGCTGATGTGTTGTGCACTGAAGTCCACAAGCGAAGGCAAAAGGTGAGGAGGAGGAGAGAGTGTAGATGAGAGAAGGAATTACACAACGATCAAAGGGCTCATGCTGTTTGAATGTGGCTGCTATGAAAGTGAACTGTGTTTGCTTGTATTCATTCCACCGATTCTATTGAAAAACGTTTATTGAATGGAAGCAAACAAAACTGTGATAAACACACCTGAATTTGTCCAACAGAAACTCTCGTTTGCAACTGTTGATGAATGATTACACCATAGATTAGCTAGATTGCAGGCAAGATTGTGCAAGGCAGTATTAAATGTGTCAATGTCTGTCACCTTGATTACTCAAATTTCTCTCTACCTGTGCACCTACATTGTAAACTTTCATTCATAGGCTAGGTTGTAGCAACCTCATGATGGGTATAGGGAAATTCAAGTAAACCTAAACCTATCACTATTACATTGAACTGGGCAAATGTTATATGAATGACAGACATCCAATATAATGCAATATGCTGCAATAATAAATAAAACCATGCTCATTAAAAAATAAATAAATGGTACGGACCGCCACTTCCGGCCAGGTAGAGAATTGCAATGAGCTTTTTCAGCTCTGTCATCTTGCCAGCAAGAAATAGAGAGAGAGAGAGAGAGAGAGAGAGAGAGAGAGAGAGAGAGACTAGCAACAAACGCTGAGCAACGAGCAAAACAAAACTAATGGAAAAACCCTGGTATTGTCATTCATAAATCTTCTAACTTTTACTTCCCTCCCAGACTGTCCCCTGTCCCTCCATCTGAGTGTCATGTAGGGGCCCTACCCCTGTCCCTCCATCTGGGTGTCATGTAGGGGCCCTACCCCTCCATCTGAGTGTCATGTAGGGGCCCTACCCCTCCATCTGAGTGTCATGTAGGGGCCCTACCCCTCCATCTGAGTGTCATGTAGGGGCCCTACCCCTCCATCTGAGTGTCATGTAGGGGCCCTACACATTTCCCTCCTTCTAAGTGTCATGTAGGGGCCCTGTCCCTCCGTCTGAGTGTCATGTAGGGGCCCTACCCCTCCATCTGAGTGTCATGTGGGGGCCCTACCCCTGTCCCTCCATCTGAGTGTCATGTAGGGGCCCTACCCCTCCATCTGAGTGTCATGTAGGGGCCCTACCCCTGTCCTTCCATCTGAGTGTCATGTAGGGGCCCTACCCCTCCATCTGAGTGTCATGTAGGGGCCCTGTCCCTCCATCTGAGTGTCATGTAGGGGCCCTACCCCTCCATCTGAGTGTCATGTAGGGGCCCTACCCCTGGCCCTCCATCTGAGTGTCATGTAGGGGCCCTACCCCTGTCCTTCCATCTGAGTGTCATGTAGGGGCCCTACCCCTGTCCCTCCATCTGAGTGTCATGTAGGGGCCCTACCCCTCCATCTGAGTGTCATGTAGGGGCCCTACCCCTGTCCCTCCATCTGAATGTCATGTAGGGGCCCTACCCCTCCATCTGAGTGTCATGTGGGGGCCCTACCCCTCCATCTGAGTGTCATGTAGGGGCCCTACCCCTGACCCTCCATCTGAGTGTCATGTAGGGGCCCTACACCTTTCCCTCCATCTGAGTGTCATGTAGGGGCCCTACCCCTCCATCTGAGTGTCATGTAGGGGCCCTACCCCTCCATCTGAGTGTCATGTAGGGGCCCTGTCCCTCCATCTGAGTGTCATGTAGGGGCCCTGTCCCTCCATCTGAGTGTCATGTAGGGGCCCTGTCCCTCCATCTGAGTGTCATGTAGGGGCCCTACCCCTGGCCCTCCATCTGAGTGTCATGTAGGGGCCCTACCCCTGTCCCTCCATCTGAGTGTCATGTAGGGGCCCTACCCCTGACCCTCCATCTGAGTGTCATGTAGGGGCCCTACCCCTGTCCCTCCATCTGAGTGTCATGTAGGGGCCCTACCCCTGTCCCTCCATCTGAGTGTCATGTGGGGGCCCTACCCCTCCATCTGAGTGTCATGTAGGGGCCCTACCCCTGTCCCTCCATCTGAGTGTCATGTAGGGGCCCTACCCCTCCATCTGAGTGTCATGTAGGGGCCCTACCCCTCCATCTGCCCTCCATCTGAGTGTCATGTGGGGGCCCTACCCTCCATCTGAGTGTCATGTAGGGGCCCTACCCCTGACCCTCCATCTGAGTGTCATGTAGGGGCCCTACACCTTCCCTCCATCTGAGTGTCATGTAGGGGCCCTACCCTCCATCTGAGTGTCATGTAGGGGCCCTACCCCTCCATCTGAGTGTCATGTAGGGGCCCTGTCCCTCCATCTACCCTGTCCCTCCATCTGAGTGTCATGTAGGGGCCCTACCCTGTCCCTCCATCTGAGTGTCATGTAGGGGCCCTGTCCCTCCATCTGAGTGTCATGTAGGGGCCCTACCCCTGTCCCTCCATCTGAGTGTCATGTAGGGGCCCTACCCCTGACCCTCCATCTGAGTGTCATGTAGGGGCCCTACCCCTGTCCCTCCATCTGAGTGTCATGTAGGGGCCCTACCCCTGTCCCTCCATCTGAGTGTCATGTGGGGCCCTACCCCTCCATCTGAGTGTCTGCCCTACCCCTGTCCCTCCATCTGAGTGTCATGTAGGGGCCCTACCCCTCCATCTGAGTGTCATGTAGGGGCCCTACCCCTCCATCTGAGTGTCATGTAGGGGCCCTATCCCTGTCCCTCCATCTGGGTGTCATGTAGGGGCCCTACCCCTCCATCTGAGTGTCATGTAGGGGCCCTACCCCTCCATCTGAGTGTCATGTAGGGGCCCTACTCCTGTCCCTCCATCTGAGTGTCATGTAGGGGCCCTACCCCTGACCCTCCATCTGAGTGTCATGTAGGGGCCCTACCCCTGTCCCTCCATCTGGGTGTCATGTAGGGGCCCTACCCCTGTCCCTCCATCTGGGTGTCATGTAGGGGCCCTACCCCTCCATCTGAGTGTCATGTAGGGGCCCTACCCCTGTCCCTCCATCTGAGTGTCATGTAGGGGCCCTACCCCTGTCCCTCCATCTGAGTGTCATTTAGGGGCCCTACCCCTGTCCCTCCATCTGAGTGTCATGTAGGGGCCCTACCCCTGTCCCTCCATCTGAGTGTCATGTAGGGGCCCTACCCCTGTCCCTCCATCTGAGTGTCATGTAGGGGCCCTACACCTTTCCCTCCATCTGAGTGTCATGTAGGGGCCCTACCCCTGTCCCTCCATCTGAGTGTCATGTAGGGGCCCTACCCCTCCATCTGAGTGTCATGTAGGGGCCCTACCCCTCCATCTGAGTGTCATGTAGGGGCCCTGTCCCTCCATCTGAGTGTCATGTAGGGGCCCTGTCTCTCCATCTGAGTGTCATGTAGGGGCCCTACCCCTGTCCCTCCATCTGATTGTCATGTAGGGGCCCTACCCCTGGCCCTCCATCTGAGTGTCATGTAGGGGCCCTACCCCTGTCCCTCCATCTGAGTGTCATGTAGGGGCCCTACCCCTGACCCTCCATCTGAGTGTCATGTAGGGGCCCTACCCCTGTCCCTCCATCTGAGTGTCATGTAGGGGCCCTACCCCTGTCCCTCCATCTGAGTGTCATGTGGGGGCCCTACCCCTCCATCTGAGTGTCATGTAGGGGGCCCTGTCCCTCCATCTGAGTGTCATGTAGGGGCCCTACCCCTCCATCTGAGTGTCATGTAGGGGCCCTACCCCTCCATCTGAATGTCTGTACCCCTCCATCTGAGTGTCATGTAGGGGCCCTGCCCCTCCATCTGAGTGTCCTAGGGGCCCTACCCCTGACCCTCCATCTGAGTGTCATGTAGGGGCCCTACCCTGTCCCTCCATCTGAGTGTCATGTAGGGGCCCTACCCCTCCATCTGAGTGTCATGTAGGGGCCCTACCCCTCCATCTGAGTGTCATGTAGGGGCCCTGTCCCTCCATCCATGTAGGGGCCCTGTCCCTCCATCTGAGTGTCATGTAGGGGCCCTACCCCTGTCCCTCCATCTGAGTGTCATGTGGGGGCCCTACCCCTCCATCTGAGTGTCATGTAGGGGCCCTACCCCTGTCCCTCCATCTGAGTGTCATGTAGGGGCCCTACCCCTCCATCTGAGTGTCATGTAGGGGCCCTACCCCTCCATCTGAGTGTCATGTAGGGGCCCTACCCCTGTCCCTCCATCTGAGTGTCATGTAGGGGCCCTACCCCTCCATCTGAGTGTCATGTAGGGGCCCTACCGCTGTCCCTCCATCTGAGTGTCATGTAGGGGCCCTACCCCTGTCCCTCCATCTGAGTGTCATGTAGGGGCCCTACCCCTGTCCCTCCATCTGAGTGTCATGTAGGGGTCCTACCCCTGTCCCTCCATCTGAGTGTCATGTAGGGGCCCTACCCCTGTCCCTCCATCTGAGTGTCATGTAGGGGCCCTACACCTGTCCCTCCATCTGAGTGTCATGTAGGGGCCCTATCCCTGTCCCTCCATCTGAGTGTCATGTAGGGGCCCTACCCCTCCATCTGAGTGTCATGTAGGGGCCCTACCCCTGTCCCTCCATCTGAGTGTCATGTAGGGGCCCTGTCCCTCCATCTGCGTGTCATGTAGGGGCCCTACCCCTCCATCTGAGTGTCATGTAGGGGCCCTACCCCTGTCCCTCCATCTGAGTGTCATGTAGGGGCCCTACCCCTGGCCCTCCATCTGAGTGTCATGTAGGGGCCCTACCCCTGTCCTTCAATCTGAGTGTCATGTAGGGGCCCTACCCCTGTCCTTCCATCTGAGTGTCATGTAGGGGCCCTACCCCTGTCCCTCCATCTGAGTGTCATGTAGGGGCCCTACCCCTCCATCTGAGTGTCATGTAGGGGCCATACCCCTCCATCTGAGTGTCATGTAGGGGCCCTACCCCTCCATCTGAGTGTCATGTAGGGGCCCTACCCCGGGGTCTTCACTCGGCCAGCTGGTGGGGTGACATCAGGGCCATGGCACACTGTGCAGGGACCCAGCCTGTTACCTGCTGCCATTGATCAACTATAACAGAGTGGGGATGCACTCAACTAAACACCTCTGTGCAGTAGTCACACACACACACACACACACACACACACACACACACACACACACACACACACACACACACACACACACACACACACACACACACACACACACACACACACACACACACACATGGTTGGAGGCAGACACACAGACACACGCATAGACACGCACATCAAGCACACTCTAACACAAGTATGTTTTCAAGGACACACACACACACACATTGAAATGTTAGGACACTGGGGTCCTGAAAATGTAGGAAAACAAGTACACGCACACACACACACACACACACACACACACACACACACACACACACACACACACACACACACACACACACACACACACACACACACACACACACAGCCTCAGCATTAGCCTGGAGGATGGCCATTTTTCATTGTCAGGGAGTATCCCCATACGGGCTCCATAGGGTAGAGGAGGGTGCTGATTTCAGCAGGATAGGGATACAGAACTCTAACCTGCCCGCCCCTTTAATATTGTATTATGGTCTCTTTATCGTGTTCAATACAATAAAGTTTCCTATAGTAATGTCTTCCTGGATCTTATCCCTGCTTATTGGGCTGTTGTTATAACATGGAGTAATGCTACCTGGATATACACACTGATAAACACATCACATCAGTGGGGCTGCATTGGACAAGTAGCTGGGTGTTGCTGTCTGGTTTTGCCTCCTCTATTTCTCCTTATCAAGCATTCTACTGGTGGGTCGTTACATGTGGTGGTGATGGTGGAGGTTGAGGTGGTGGAGGTGGAATTAGTGGAGGAGGCTGTGGAATTAGTGGTGGTGGAAGAGGTGATAGAGTTAGTGGTGGTGGCAGTAGAAGTGGTGGATTTAAAGTGGTGGAAGCGGTAGAGTTGGAGGTGGTGGAGTTAGTGGTGGTGGAGTTAGTGGTAGTGGTGGCAGTAGATGTGGAGTTAGTGGTGGTGGACTCAGTAGTGGTGGTGGTGGAGTTAGTGGTGGTGGAGTTGGTGGTGGTGGCAGTAGAGGTGGAGTTAGTAGAGGTGGTTAGTGGTGGTGGAGTTAGTGGTGGTGGAGTTAGTGGTGGTGGAGTTAGTAGAGGTGGAGTTAGTGGTGGTGGTGGCAGTAGAGGTGGAGTTAGTGGTGGTGGTGGCAGTAGAGATGGAGTTAGTGGTGGTGGAGTTAGTGGTGGTGGTGGTAGAGGTGGAGTTAGTGGTGGTAGAGGTGGAGTTAGTGGTGGTGGTGGTAGAGGTGGAGTTAGTGGTGGTGGTGGTAGAGGTGGAGTTAGTGGTGGTGGTGGTAGAGGTGGAGTTAGTGGTGGTGGTGGTAGAGGTGGAGTTAGTGGTTGTGGTGGTAGAGGTGGAGTTAGTGGTGGTGGTGGTGGCGGTAGAGGTGGAGTTAGTGGTGGTGGTAGTGGCAGTAGAGGTGGAGTTAGTGGTGGTGGTGGCAGTAGAGGTGGAGTTAGTGGTGGTGGTGGTGGTGGTGGTAGAGGTGGAATTAGTGATGGTGGTGGTGGCAGTAGAGGTGGAGATAGTGGTGGTGGAGTTAGTGGTGGTAGAGGTGGTGGTGGTGGTGGAGTTAGTGGTGGTGGTGGAGTTAGTGGTGATGGTGGTGGAGTTAGTGGTGGTGGTGGCAGTAGAGGTGGTGGTGGACGAGTTAGTGGTGGTGGTGGCAGTAGAGGTGGTGGTGGTGGTGGAGTTAGTGGTGGTGGTGGTGGAGTTAGTGGTGGTGGTGGCAGTAGAGGTGGTGGTGGTGGAGTTAGTGGTGGTGGTGGAGTTAGTGGTGGTGGTGGTGGTGGTGGAGTTAGTGGTGGTGGTGGCAGTAGAGGTGGTGGTGGACGAGTTAGTGGTGGTGGTGGCAGTAGAGGTAGAGGTGGTGGTGGTGGAGTTAGTGGTGGTGGTGGTGGAGTTAGTGGTGGTGGAGTTAGTGGTGGTGGTGGTGGAGTTAGTGGTGGTGGAGTTAGTGGTGGTGGTGGTGGAGTTAGTGGTGGTGGAGTTAGTGGTGGTGGAGTTAGTGGTGGTGGTGGTGGAGTTAGTGGTGGTGGAGTTAGTGGTGGTGGAGTTAGTGGTGGTGGTGGTGGAGTTAGTGGTGGTGGAGTTAGTGGTGGTGGTGGTGGAGTTAGCCAGATCTAGTAATTTAAAAGGGTGTCCAAATCCTTAAAAATATATATATATATATATATTATAGTGCATACTTGCCTTTGAGATCCATAAGAAGGCTTGTCCAATACTGCCATTATCCACTTTGTTAAGAAGCTCTGATTAATTGATCAAGTTTCAGATTCGGCATCAACCCAGACTAATTACAAACATTGATTAGAGTTGATTGAGAAAACGCACAGTTGAATCATTCTGTTTATTTCAGCTGCTTCTTGCTCACCAAGAAAGAAAACATAATACTTACACACACAAACACACTTCCTGTCACATCTGACCATCACATCTGACCGTCACGTCTGACCATCACATCTGACCATCACGTCTGACCGTCACGTCTGACCATCACATCTGACCATCACGTCTGACCATCACATCTGACCATCACATCTGACCGTCACATCTGACCATCACATCTGACCATCACATCTGACCGTCACATCTGACCATCACCCCTCTTACACTTACACTACTGTTCAAAAGTTTGAGGTCACTTAGAAATGTCCTTGTTTTGAAAGAAGAGCAAACATTTTTGCCCATTAAAGTAAGATCAAATGAATCAGAAATACAGTGTAGACATTGTTAATGTTGTAAATGTCTATTGTAGCTGGAAACGGCTGATTTTTTATGGAATATCTACTTAGGTGTACAGAGGCCCATTATCAGCAACCATCACTGTTCCAATGGCACATTGTGTTAGCTAATCCAAGTTTATCATTAGAAAACCATTTTGCAATTATGTTAGCACAGCTGAAAACTGTTGGTCTGATTAAAAAAGCAATAAAACTGGCCTTCTTTAGACTGGTTGACTATCTGGAAATGTCAGCATTTGTGGGTTTGATTACAGGCTCAAAATGTCAAGAAACTAAGAGGAGTGGGAGGCCCCGGTGCACAACTGGGCAAGAGGACAAGTACATTAGAGTGTCTAGTTTGAGAAACAGACGCCTCACAAGTCCTCAACTGGCAGCTTCATTAAATAGTACCAGCAAAACACCAGTCTCAACGTCAACAGTGAGAGGTGACGCCGCAATAGTTTTCTAATGATCAATTAGCCTTTTCAAATGATAAACGTGGATTATCTAACACAAGGTGCCACTGGAACACAGGAGTGATGGTTGCTGATAATGGGCCTCTGTACGCCTATGTAGATACTCCATAAAAATCAGCTGTTTCCAGCTACAATAGTCATTAACAATGTCTACACTGTATTTCTGATCAATTTGATGTTATTTTAATGGACAAAAAACGTGCTTTTCTTTCAAAAACAAGGACATTTCTAAGTGACCCCAAACTTTTGAACGGTAGTGTAAGAGGGGTGTGGATCCCTCTCGGGTCTGGTTGGCAGAGCATAATTGTTCCTTCATTAACATGTGAGACCTGGCATCTGGAAGAGAGAAGGAACACAACGCGATGCTCAATCACCGCCGAGGGGTCAAAGATGAACACCTCCTGTATACATGGTTCAGGAGGAGGAGGAGGGGGGGGGTTTAATAAGCATCTGTTTTTCTCTATCACCACCAATCAAAAGGATTTCTCAGATGTATTTTTAAGCAGAATGAGATAAGTAGACAATTAGTTTACAAAACTACACAAAATCACATAGCAATGAAAGGAGAGAATGTAGAAAGGGTGACTATTTTTAATTGGACTTGTGTGTGGCTCTCCTCTCCGCTCCCCCATCACCAGGTCTCTTCTCTCCACTCCCTCATAGTCAGGTCTCTCCTCTCTGCTCCCTCATCATCAGGTCTCTTCTCTCCGCTCCCCCATCATCAGGTCTCTCCTCTCCCCCATCATCAGGTCTCTCCTCTCCTCTCCCCCATCATCAGGTCTCTCCTCTCCCCCATCATCAGGTCTCTCCTCTCCCCCATCATCAGGTCTCTCCTCTCCTCTCCCCCATCATCTGGTCTCTCCTCTCCTCTCCCCATCATCAGGTCCTTCCTCTCCCCCATCATCAGGTCTCTCCTCTCCCCCATCATCAGGTCTCTCCTCTCCCCCATCATCAGGTCTCTCCTCTCCTCCATCATCAGGTTTCTCCTCTCCTCTCCCCCATCATCAGGTCTCTCCTCTCCCCCATCATCAGGTCTCTCCTCTCCCCCATCATCAGGTCTCTCCTCTCCTCCATCATCAGGTTTCTCCTCTCCTCTCCCCCATCATCAGGTCTCTCCTCTCCCCCATCATCAGGTCTCTCCTCTCCCTCATCATCTGGTCTCTCCTCTCCCCCATCATCAGGTCTCTCCTCTCCCCCATCATCAGGTCTCTCCTCTCCCCCATCATCAGGTCTCTCCTCTCCTCCATCATCAGGTTTCTCCTCTCCCCCATCATCAGGTTTCTCCTCTCCTCTCCCCATCATCAGGTCTCTCCTCTCCTCTCCCCCATCATCAGGACTCTCCTCTCCCCCATCATCAGGTCTCTCCTCTCCTCTCCCCCATCATCAGGTCTCTCCTCTCCCCGATCATCAGGACTCTCCTCTCCCCCATCATCAGGTCTCTCCTCTCCCCATCATCAGGTCTCTCCTCTCCCTCATCATCTGGTCTCTCCTCTCCCCCATCATCAGGTCTCTCCTCTCCCCCATCATCAGGTCTCTCCTCTCCCCATCATCAGGTCTCTCCTCTCCTCCATCATCAGGTCTCTCCTCTCCTCTCCCCCATCATCAGGTCTCTCCTCTCCCCCATCATCAGGTCTCTCCTCTCCCCATCATCAGGTCTCTCCTCTCCCTCATCATCTGGTCTCTCCTCTCCCCATCATCAGGTCTCTCCTCTCCCCCATCATCAGGTCTCTCCTCTCCTCTCCCCCATCATCAGGTCTCTCCTCTCCCCCATCATCAGGTCTCTCCTCTCCCCCATCATCAGGTCTCTCCTCTCCCTCATCATCTGGTCTCTCCTCTCCCCCATCATCAGGTCTCTCCTCTACCCCATCATCACGTCTCTCCTCTTCATTCCCTCTCTCTCTCCTTATTTCCCTCCTCTGTGTGCTCATCTTGTTTTCAATTAGTCTTTGCCAATCAGTGGTCCAATTAGCTTTTTCCATGATTTCCTCCTTTCTCCTGTTGCTGATTAATACCCAGTTAGTTCCCAATACAGACACACACAACCACCCATCCACCCGCCTGCCCGCCCGCCCACACAACCACCCATCCACCCACCCGCCCACCCACACAAGCAAATGCCCCAATCATCTCCGAATTAGTGTTCCAGTAATTAGGAGTGATGAACAAGAGGTGTCTGACCACAGAGCTCAGCAGCGTGCGGGATTTAACATTTACATTTTAGCAGACACTCGTATTCAGAGAGACTTACAGCTAGTGCATTAATCTTAAAAAGGAATTTCACACCTTGTTTTCCTCATATCTGATGCATTTCTAGGACAGTGTTTCATGCATATATATATATATATACTTTTAAATGGTAGTGTATATATGTATATGTATATATATATATACTTTTAAATGGTAGTGTATATATGTATATGTATATATACCCACTACCGTTCAAAAGTTTGGGGTCACATATAAATGTCCTTGTTTTTGAAAAAAAAAAGTCAATTAAAATAACATTAAATTGATCAGAAATACAATGTAGACATTGTTAATGTTGTAAATGACTATTGTAGCTGGAAACGGCTGATTTTTGTTATGGAATATCTACAGTTGAAGTTTGGAGTATACATACACCTTAGCTAAATACATTCAATTTCAGTTTTTCACAATTCCTGACATTTAATCCTAGTCAAATTCCCTGTTTTAGATCAGTTAAGATCACCACTTTATTTGAAGAATGTGAAAGGTCAGAATAATAGTAGAGAGAATGATTTATTTCAGCTTTATTTCCCAATGGTTCAGAAGTTTACATACACTCAATTAGTATTTGGTAGCATTGCCTTTAAATTGTTTAACTTGGGTCAAACGTTTCGTTTTGGGTGACTTGTGGCCCATTCCTCCTTACAGAGCTGGTGTAACTGAGTCAGGTTTGTAGGCCTCCTTGCTCGCACACACTTTTTCAGTTCTACCCACAAATTTTCTATGGGATTGAGGTCAGGGCTTTGTGATGGCCACTCCAACACCTTGACTTTGTTGTCCTTAAGACATTTTGCATCAACTTTGGAAGTATGCTTGAGGTCATTGTCCATTTGGAAGACCCATTTGCAACCAAGCTTTAACTTCCTGACTGATGTCTTGAGATGTTGCTTCAATATATCCACATAGTTTTCCTCCCTCATGCTGCCATCTATTTTGTGAAGTGCACCAGTCCCTCCTGCAGCAATGCACCCCCACAACATGATGCTGCCACCCCCGTACTTCACGGTTGGGATGGTGTTCTTCAGCTTGCAAGCCTCCCATTTTTTCCTCCAAACATAACGATGGTCATTATGGCCAAACAGTTCTTTATATGTTTCATCAGACCAGAAGACATTTCTCCCAAAAATATGATCTTTGTCCCCATGGGCGGTTGCAAACCGTAGTCTGGCTTTTTTATGGCAGTTTTGAAGCAGTATTGCTTCTTCCTTGCTGAGCGGCCTTTCAGGTTATGTCGATATAGGACTCATTTTACTGTGGATATAGATACTTTCGTACCTGTATCCTCCAGCATCTTCACAAGGTCCTTTGCTGTTGTTGTCTGGGATTGATTGCACTTTTCGCACCAAAGTGCGTTCATCTCTTGGAGACAGCCGCGTGGTCCCATGGTGTTTATACTTGCATACTATTGTTTGTACAGATGAAAGTGGTACCTTAAGGCGTTGGAAATTGCTCCCAAGGATGAACCAGACTTGTGGAGGTCTACAATTCTTTCTGAGGTCTTACCTGATTTATTTTGATTTTCCCATGATGTCAAGTAAAGAGGCCCTGAGTTTGAAGGTAGGCCTTGAAATAAATCCACAGGTACACCTCCAATTGACTCAAATGATGTCAATTAGCCTATCAGAAGCTTCTAAAGCCATGACGTCATTTTCTGGAATTTTACAAGCTGTTTAAAGGCACAGTCAACTTAGTGTATGTAAACTTCTGACCCACTGGGATTGTGATAAAGTGAATTATAAATGAAATAATCTGTATGTAAACAATTGTTGGAAAAATGACTTGTGTCATGCACAAAGTAGATGTCCTAACCAACTTGCCAAAACTATAGTTTGTTAACAAGAAATTTGTGGAGTGGTTGAAAAACAAGATTTAATGACTCCAACCTAAGTGTATGTGAACCTCCGACTTCATCTTCAGCTTACTCTGGAGCCTAATCTCTCTTTTGAGGAACATATCAAGACTGTTTCAAGGACAGCTTTTTTCCATCTACGTAACATTGCAAAAATCAGAAACTTTCTGTCCAAAAATGATGCAGAAAAATTCATCCACGCTTTTGTCACTTCTAGGTTAGACTACTGCAATGCTTTACTTTCCGGCTACCCGGATAAAGTATTAAATAAACTTCAGTTAGTGCTAAAAACGGCTGCTAGAATCCTGACTATAACCAAAAAATGTGATCATATTACTCCAGTGCTAGCCTCACTACACTGGTTTCCTGTTAAGGCAAGGGCTGATTTCAAGGTTTTACTGCTAACCTACAAAGCATTACATGGGCTTGCTCCTACTTATCTTTCTGATTTGGTCCTGCCGTACATACCTACACGTACGCTACGGTCACAAGACGCAGGCCTCCTAATTGTCCCTAGAATTTCTAAGCAAACAGCTGTTCCCCTCTCTCCACTGGAATTCTTTGCCTCTAACCCTATTACAGGGGCTGAGTCACTGGCTTACTGGTGCTCTTTCATGCCGTCCATAGGAGGGGTGCGTCACTTGAGTGGGTTGAGTCACTGACGTGATCTTTCTGTCTGGGTTGGCGTCCCCCCTTGGGTTGTGCCGTGGCGGAGATCTTAGTTGTGCTATACTCGGCCTTGTCTCAGGATGGTAAGTTGGTGGTTGAAGATATCCCTCTCATGGTGTGGGGGCTGTGCTTTGGCAAAGTGGGTGGGGTTATATCCTTCCTGTTTGGCCCTGTCCGGGGGTATCATCGGATGGGGCCACAGTGTCTCCTGACCCCTCCTGTCTCAGCCTCCAGTATTTATGCTGCATTAGTTTATGTGTCGGGGGGCTAGGGTCAGTTTGTTATGTCTGGAGTACTTCTCCTGTCCTATTCGGTGTCCTGTGTGAATCTAAGTGTGCGTTCTCTAATTCTCTCCTTCTCTCTTTCTTTCTCTCTCTCGGAGGACCTGAGCCCTAGGACCATGCCCCAGGACTACCTGACATGATGACTCCTTGCTGTCCCCAGTCCACCTGGCCATGCTGCTGCTCCAGTTTCAACTGGCCTGGGCCCTAGGACCATCTGACATGATGACTCCTTGCTGTCCCCAGTCCACCTGGCCATGCTGCTGCTCCAGTTTCAACTGTTCTGCCTTACTATTATTCAACCATGCTGGTCATTTATGAACATTTGAACATCTTGGCCACGTTCTGTTATAATCTCCACCCGGCACAGCCAGAAGAGGACTGGCCACCCCACATATGCTCTCTCTAATTCTCTCTTTCTTTCTCTCTCTCTCGGAGGACCTGAGCCCTAGGACCGTGCCCCAGGACTACCTGACATGATGACTCCTTGCTGTCCCCAGTCCACCTGACTGTGCTGCTGCTCCAGTTTCAACTGTTCTGCCTTATTATTATTCGACCATGCTGGTCATTTATGAACATCTTGGTCATGTTCTGTTATAATCTCTACCCGGCACAGCCAGAAGAGGACTGGCCACCCCACATAGCCTGGTTCCTCTCTAGGTTTCTTCCTAGGTTTTGGCCTTTCTAGGGAGTTTTTCCTAGCCACCGTGCTTTTACACCTGCATTGTTTGCTGTTTGGGGTTTTAGGCTGGGTTTCTGTACAGCACTTTGAGATATCAGCTGATGTACGAAGGGCTATATAAATAAATTTGATTTGATTTGATTTGATTTTGATGGGGCCACAGTGTCTCCTGACCCCTCCTGTCTCAACCTCCAGTATTTATGCTGCAGTAGTTTATGTGTTAGGGGGTGAGGGTCAGTTTGTTATATCTGGAGTACTTCTCCTGTCCTATCCGGTGTTCTGTGTGAATTTAAGTATGCTCTCTCTAATTCTCTCTTTCTTTCTCTCTCCCGGAGGACCTGAGCCCTAGGACCATGCCTCAGGACTACCTGGCATGATGACTCCTTGCTGTCCCCAGTCCACCTGGCCGTGCTGCTGCTCCAGTTTCAACTGTTCTGCCTGCGGCTATGGAACCCTGACCTGTTCACCGGACGTGCTACCTGTCCCAGACCTGCTGTTTTCAACTCTTTAGAGGCAGCAGGAGTGGTAGAGATACTCTTCATGATCGGCTATGAAAAGCCAACTGACATTTACTCCTGAGGTGCTGACTTGCTGCACCTGTCGTGGAAATGTCCTCTATTTACCAAATCATGGGAGCAAACCACACACACAAGTCAGAGTTAGTTATAAAAGTCCATCTTTAATTATATGAGCTCTTATCACAATCCTGTGACTCTCAGATAAATTCAGTGTCTCTCAGTGAATTCTCTGAGAGCCCC
This sequence comes from Oncorhynchus nerka, assembly GCF_034236695.1. Taxonomy (NCBI): domain Eukaryota; kingdom Metazoa; phylum Chordata; class Actinopteri; order Salmoniformes; family Salmonidae; genus Oncorhynchus; species Oncorhynchus nerka. Next base: position 93,037,814 of record NC_088410.1, read on the forward strand.
CTTACAATGCAACTGAGTTCCTTTAATAGCAAAGACACACATATTCAGACAGCATAGACATAATTCATCGTTCAGCTTTGTCTCCTTTCTCAAACCCCAGAACCATAAACCAATCCTCCATATCAACAGGCATATATCAAATTGTCATTTAGATACAACCAACTCAAAATACAACCTCCTGGACAAACTCACGGAGAGGAGAATGAGGCTATAGGTTAAGATAGAAACAACATTAGAGGGAGCATAGAATGATTCCAGACACTGCAACCCTAAAAGATATGTTTACACATGATGACACTTTGACCTCTCCCCTCTCTGTGACCCATGCAACTTAGTTTTGACATAGAACAGATAACTGCAACCTCGCCACAGTATTATACAAAAATACCATTCTGATGAGAAGTAATTTACACACATTTGATGAATATTAAACATCTTACAAATGTTACTAACAAATTCTGATCCTTCCACGACACACCCTCGACAACTACTGTGATTATTAGTATTTGACCATGCTGGTCATTTATGAACATTAGAACATCTTGGCCATGTTCTGTTATAATCTCCACCCGGCAGAGCCAGAAGAGGACTGGCCACCCCTCATAGCCTGGTTCCCTTCTAGGTTTCTTCCTAGGTTTCTGCCTATCTAGGGAGTTTTTCCTAGCCACCGTGCTTCTGGGTTTCTGTACAGCACTGGTGTATGTAAGAAGGGCAATATAAATACATTTCATTTGATCTGTAGACATTCCATCCATAAAAAAATGTGCTGTTTCCAGCTACAATAGTCATTTACAACATTGACAATGTCTACACTGCATTTCCGATCAATTTGATGGACAAAAATGTGCTTTTCTTTCAAAACAAAGACATTTCTAAGTGACAGTAAACTTTTGACACTACCGGTCAAAGTTTTAGAACACCTACTCATTCAAGGGTTTTTCTTTATTTTTACTATATTCTACATTGTAGAATAATAGTGAAGACCTCAAAACTATGAAATAACACATATGGAATCATGTAGTAACGAAAAAAAGTCTCTCTCTCTCTCTCTCTCTCTCTCTCTCTCATTTATATATAAAATATAGTTAATATTTGAGATTATTCAAGGTAGCCACCCTTTGCCTTAATGACAGCTTTTCACAGTCTTGACATTCTCTCAACCAGCTTCACCTGGATTGCTTTCCAACAGTCTTGAAGGAGTTCCCACATATGCTGAGCACTTGTTGGCTGCTATTCCTTCACTCTGCGGTCCGACTCATCCCAAACAATCTCAATTTGGTTGAGGTCAGGGGATTGTGGAGGCCAGGTCATCTGATGCAGCACTCCATCACTCTCCTTCTTGGTCAAATAGCCCTTACACAGCCTTTCATTGTCCTTTTGAAAAACAAATGATAGTCTCACTAAGCCCAAACCAGATGGGATGGCGTATTGCTGCAGAATGCTGTGGTAGCCATGCTAGTTAACACCATGCCCAGACCGGACGAGCACGTGCACCATCGTGCACAAATATATTTTTTGTCCCCCCACACCAAACGTGATAACGACATGCAGGTTGAAATATCAAAACAAACTATGAAACAATTATATTAATTCGGGGACAGGTCAAAAAGCATTAAACATTTATAGCATAGTAGCTAGCTAGCTTGCAGTTGCTAGCTAATTTGTCCTATTTAGCTAGCTGGCTGTTTCTAGCAAATTTGTCCTCGGATTTAAACATTGAGTTAATATTTTACCTGAAATGCACAAGGTCCTTAACTCCATCAATTAATCCACACATAAAACGGTCAACCGAATAATTTCTAGTCATCTCTCCTCCTTCCAGGCTTTTTCTTCTTTGGACTTTATATGGTGATTGGCATCTAACTTTCATAATAACTGACTGACTGACATAATAACTGACTGACTGACCTCAGTTTATCTTTCAATCACCCACGTGGGTATAACCAATGAGGAGATGGCACGTGGGTATATGCTTCTATAAACCAATGAGGAGATGGAAGAGACAGGACTTGCACCGCGTTCAGCGTCACAAATAGAACTGACTGTTTCTCTGTTTTACCAAATTTCTATCAGCATGTTAAATGTGCAACCAGAGGGAAAAAAAACTCTAGACCACCTTTACTCCACAGAGACGCATACAAAGCTTTCCCTCGCCCTCCATTTGGCAAGTCTGACCACATATCTATCCTCCTGATTCCTGCTTACAAGCAAAAATTAAAGCAGGAAGCACCAGTGACTCGGTCAATGAAAAAAGTGGTCAGATGAAGCAGATGCTAAGATGGAGGGCTGTTTTAGTAGCACAGACTGGAATATGTTCCGGGATTTTCCCTATGGCATTGAGGAGTACACCACATCAGTCGTTGGCTTTATCAATAAGTGTATCAATGACGTCGTCCCCACAGTGACCGTACATACAGCACATACCCCAACCAGAAGCCATGGATTACAGGTAACATCCACACTGAGCTAAAGGCTCGAGCTGCCGCTTTCAAGGAGCAAGACTCTAACCCGGAAGCTTATAAGAAATTCAAATTTGTTGGTGTCCACATCACCAACAAACTAACATGGTCCAAGCACACCAAGACGGTCATGAAGAGGGCATGAAAAAACCTATTCCCCCTCAGGAGACTGAAAAGATTTGGCAGTGGTCCTCAGATCCTCAAGAGGTTCTACAGCTGCACCATTGAGAGCATCCTGACTGGTTGCATCACTGCCTAGTATGGCAATTGCTCGGCCTCCGACCACAAGGCACTACAGAGGGTAGTGCGTACGGCCCAGTACATCACTGGGGCCAAGCTTCCTGCCATCCAGGACCTCTATACCAGGCGGTGTCAGAGGAAGGTCCTAAAAATTGTCAAAGACTCCAGCCACCCTAGTTATAGACTGTTCTCTCTGCTACCACACGGCAAGCAGTACCGGAGCACCAAGTACAGGAGGCTTCTACCCACAAGACATAAGACTCCTAAACATCTAATCAAATGGCTACCCAAACTACTTGCATTGACCCCCCCTTTTACGCCGTTGCTATTCTCTGTCACTTTAATAACTCTACCTACATTGTCGTGTGGTTGACTATCATTAAATGTTTAGACTGTGTATTATCAAATCAATTATCTATGTGTATTTTAATTACTTGATTAAACTAATCATGCAACTTTAATTGACTAGGAAGACGGGGCACCATGGGGGAACATGTTGTTTATAGAGTTTCAATTTCCCGAATATAACTCTTCAGATATTTTCATTTCTTATCAAAACATTCTCTTATTACAATTTTTCTCAATTGCTAAAACACAATTTCTGAAACCTTGCTCCATTTCCTGAAAACATTAAACACAAAACCTCATCTTCAAGCACTATTTACATAACCTCTGACTCCTCTTGCAAAATGAAACATTCGCCTCAAAACAGTTTTACCTGTGTTCAAAATAAAACACTGCTCTCAAATCATAAATAAAGTGATCAAAATGATATACACTCTCAAGCAGTCAGTAAACAATACACCGGAAAATAGAAACATGCAATTCTCAGGGAGAAGAACATTTTTAATCTAAAAAAATATTCATATTTTTCCGTCATTGTCTTTTGATGAACGAAAACATGTTCTATCATAGTAGCTCAAAATTGATCAGAAATTACTACTCTGCTTTGCTCTTTGCAATTTTGTTTTTTGTTCTTCCTCCTCCTTGTACCCCTATTTTTACAGTACTGTACCCTGCATCTCACAAACTTGTCCTGTGTCTCTGTGATACTGTAATTCTTGTTCTTTGTTGATATGAACCTGCAACCAGTCAAAATCTATTGAGCAGTCAGCACTGTTAATAAATGGAAAGCACAATGTTCAGGGCCGTACAATTTGTCCATTGTACAGTATACAGCCTACAATGAACTGTACTGCACTGCTACAGTATCCATTCTCAGACTTTCTCCTTCCCACCTTCAACAACCTGTTTGCTCTCTGAACTGGCTTATATTGGTTGTGTCGCATTATTTGAAACAGGTTAAATCAATTTTGAGTGGTTGTGTTCAATCAATGACATATGTTCTCCATTTCTATTTGATTGTTGCCACTTGTGTTTACCAGTATGGATGACATGTAGAATGTGTTTTGAGAATGAGAATGTGTTTAGAGTTTTGCTGAAAAGTCAAAGTGAGATCTGCAAATTGTGTGTTACCATGTGAAATGGTTTAAGGTATTGACAACAGACTGCACAATTAGCTAAATGAGTCCAAGCAACTGAGAACTTTGTTCAGCCAATTGGTTTTAGTGTTTTAGCAATTGAGAAAAACTGTAATGCATTTTACCTCATTAGTCTCATTATTCAACGTCGCAAACCCTTGGATATCTGCACGAACCCTAGCATAGAATCATGAATCAGCGATATACAAATTGGCTTAATTATTTATTTACTAACTAACTTAATCAATCACAGAAGTACTTAAACACACACACAAATAGTTCATACATTGGTTTCTACATGATACAAAGAAAAAGTCCCTAGCGGACCGCTCATAGAGGATTACTACACTCATAGAAATTGCTAATACTTTAAACATAAACAACCGCTCATTCAAAAATAAATGGCAATTTACATATTTACGAGTGTCTGTCTTTGTCGTCCCTCTCTGCGATTGCCGGTCCCTCTGCTGGATAGTTAGTCGACAGAGAGCCCCTGGTTTGTCCACCGGAGATCAAAGTCTTAGGTTGTACTTCAGAGTACCATTCGGAAATGTTCTTAGGATCAGATGCGTTTACCAGACTGAAGTATTTAAACATCTGAAGTCTGAATAATTATTCTTTAGTTTGTTGATTTTTTTCCAACGTGGGAATGATCTCCACGTTCTCTGGTCTTGTCCTTTGGTAGAGTTGTAGTTCTTAACCATTTTAACATGTAGCTCCTGCTTCATGTTTTAATGATCTTCTTAATTCAACCATTTCAAACGTGTGGAGCAAGCTCTCGTGTTCTTTCTGGACTTATAAATTCAACCATTTGCAACCTTAGCTTACACCGTGGTTTGCGTGGTCGGTCTGGTGTGAATTGCGTCACGGGGGATTTTATACTTGAATAAAAAAAGGGCGGTCTCATCATGTTTGTGCCGACCTGGGCGTGGCTACTGACTGGATAAGTTACCTGAAAACAAACAATTCTCATTTAGAAAACTAAATCACGTTGTTATCTTCTCAGAAGTATTATTAGACTTAATCATTATGCAACATTCAGGTGTAAACCTGATAGCTGGGAAATGTACACTTTTAAGTGTCCACGGACCTCGCGTCCCATATTCTCAAAAAATATAAATATTGTTTTAAGTGTCCCATTTTGGGGATTTGGAGTTTTGGCAAGGATAATGTCTTTGTTCTCCATAGGTTCCATCCTCCATACTGAGAGTTTCTACCAGGAATGTATTGCTGTTGTAAAAACCTGATGTGGGAGAGAGAGTGAGAGAGCCACGATATCCACCCAAAAGTGTCACTGTATATAGTCTCCACATTGACTCTGTACCGATACCCCCTGTATATAGCCTCCACATTGACTCTGTACCGGTACCCCCTGTATATAGTCTCCACATTGACTCTGTACCGGTACCCCCTGTATATAGCCTCCACATTGACTCTGTACCGGTACCCCCTGTATATAGTCTCCACATTGACTCTGTACCGGTACCCCCTGTATATAGCCTCCACATTGACTCTGTACCGGTACCCCCTGTATATAGTCTCCACATTGACTCTGTACCGGTACCCCCTGTATATAGTCTCCACATTGACTCTGTACAGGTACACCCTGTATATAGTCTCCACATTGACTGTACCAGTACCCCTGTATATAGCCTCCACATTGACTCTGTACCGGTACCCCTGTATATAGCCTCCACATTGACTCTGTACCGGTACCCCTGTATATAGCCTCCACATTGACTCTGTACCGGTACCCCCTGTATATAGCCTCAACATTGACTCTGTACCGGTACCCCCTGTATATAGTCTCCACATTGACTCTGTACCGGTACCCCCTGTATATAGCCTCCACATTGACTCTGTATCGGTACCCCCTGTATATAGCCTCCACATTGACTCTGTATCGGTACCCCCTGTATATAGCGTCCACATTGACTCTGTACCGGTACCCCCTGTATATAGTCTCCACATTGACTGTACAGGTACACCCTGTATATAGTCTCCACATTGACTCTGTACCAGTACCCCCTGTATATAGCCTCCACATTGACTCTGTACCAGTACCCCTGTATATAGCCTCCACATTGACTCTGTACCAGTACCCCCTGTATATAGCCTCCACATTGACTCTGTACCGGTACCCCCTGTATATAGTCTCCACATTGACTCTGTACCGGTACCCCTGTATATAGCCTCCACATTGACTCTGTACCGGTACACCCTGTATATAGTCTCCACATTGACTCTGTACCAGTACCCCTGTATATAGCCTCCACATTGACTCTGTACCGGTACCCCCTGTATATAGTCTCCACATTGACTCTGTACCGGTACCCCCTGTATATAGCCTCCACATTGACTCTGTACCGGTACCCCTGTATATAGCCTCCACATTGACTGTACCGGTACCCCTGTATATAGTCTCCACATTGACTCTGTACGGGTACCCCTGTATATAGCCTCCACATTGACTCTGTACCGGTACCCCTGTATATAGCCTCCACATTGACTCTGTATCGGTACCCCCTGTATATAGCCTCCACATTGACTCTGTACCGGTACCCCCTGTATATAGTCTCCACATTGACTCTGTACCGGTACCCCTGTATATAGCCTCCACATTGACTCTGTGTACCCCCTGTATATAGTCTCCACATTGACTGTACCGGTACCCCCTGTATATAGCCTCCACATTGACTCTGTACCGGTACCCCCTGTATATAGCCTCCACATTGACTCTGTACCAGTACCCCCTTTATATAGCCTCCACATTGACTCTGTACCAGTAACCCCTGTATATAGCCTCCACATTGACTCTGTACCGGTACCCCCTGTATATAGTCTCCACATTGACTCTGTACCGGTACCCCCTGTATATAGCCTCCACATTGACTCTGTATCGGTACCCCTGTATATAGTCTCCACATTGACTCTGTACCGGTACCCCTGTATATAGCCTCCACATTGACTCTGTACCGGTACCCCCTGTATATAGCCTCCACATTGACTCTGTACCGGTACCCCCTGTATATAGCCTCCACATTGACTCTGTACCGGTACCCCCTGTATATAGCCTCCACATTGACTCTGTACCGGTACCCCCTGTATATAGCCTCAACATTGACTCTGTACCGGTACCCCCTGTATATAGTCTCCACATTGACTCTGTACCGGTACCCCCTGTATATAGCCTCTACATTGACTCTGTATCGGTACCCCCTGTATATAGCCTCCACATTGACTCTGTATCGGTACCCCCTGTATATAGCGTCCACATTGACTCTGTACCGGTACCCCCTGTATATAGTCTCCACATTGACTCTGTACAGGTACACCCTGTATATAGTCTCCACATTGACTCTGTACCAGTACCCCCTGTATATAGCCTCCACATTGACTCTGTACCGGTACCCCCTGTATATAGCCTCCACATTGACTCTGTACCGGTACCCCCTGTATATAGCCTCCACATTGACTCTGTACCGGTACCCCCTGTATATAGCCTCCACATTGACTCTGTACCAGTACCCCCTTTATATAGCCTCCACATTGACTCTGTACCAGTAACCCCTGTATATAGCCTCCACATTGACTCTGTACCGGTACCCCCTGTATATAGTCTCCACATTGACTCTGTACCGGTACCCCCTGTATATAGCCTCCACATTGACTCTGTATCGGTACCCCCTGTATATAGTCTCCACATTGACTCTGTACCGGTACCCCCTGTATATAGTCTCCACATTGACTCTGTACCGGTACCCCTGTATATAGCCTCCACATTGACTCTGTACCGGTACCCCCTGTATATAGCCTCCACATTGACTCTGTACCGGTACCCCCTGTATATAGTCTCCACATTGACTCTGTACCGGTACCCCCTGTATATAGTCTCCACATTGACTGTACCGGTACCCCCTGTATATAGTCTCCACATTGACTGTACCGGTACCCCCTGTATATAGCCTCCACATTGACTCTGTACCAGTACCCCCTTTATATAGCCTCCACATTGACTCTGTACCAGTACCTCCTCTATATAGCCTCCACATTGACTCTGTACCAGTACCCCCTGTATATAGCCTCCACATTGACTCTGTACCGGTACCCCCTGTATATAGTCTCCACATTGACTCTGTACAGGTACACACTGTATATAGTCTCCACATTGACTCTGTACAGGTACACCCTGTATATAGTCTCCACATTGAATCTGTACCAGTACCCCCTGTATATAGCCTCCACATTGACTCTGTACCGGTACCCCCTGTATATAGCCTCCACATTGACTCTGTACCGGTACCCCCTGTATATAGTCTCCACATTGACTGTACCGGTACCTCCTGTATATAGTCTCCACATTGACTGTACCGGTACCCCCTGTATATAGCCTCCACATTGACTCTGTACCAGTACCCCCTGTATATAGTCTCCACATTGACTGTACCGGTACCCCCTGTATATAGTCTCCACATTGACTGTACCGGTACCCCCTGTATATAGTCTCCACATTGACTGTACCGGTACCCCCTGTATATAGCCTCCACATTGACTCTGTACCGGTACCCCCTGTATATAGTCTCCACATTGACTCTGTACCGGTACCCCTGTATATAGCCTCCACATTGACTCTGTACCGGTACCCCCTGTATATAGTCTCCACATTGACTGTACCGGTACCCCCTGTATATAGCCTCCACATTGACTCTGTACCGGTACCCCCTGTATATAGTCTCCACATTGACTCTGTACCGATAACCCCTGTATATAGTCTCCACATTGACTCTGTACTGGTACCCCACTGTATATAGCCTCCACATTGACTCTGTACCGGTACCCCCTGTATATAGTCTCCACATTGACTCTGTACCGGTACCCCCTGTATATAGTCTCCACATTGACTCTGTACAGGTACCCCCTGTATATAGTCTCCACATTGACTGTACCGGTACCCCCTGTATATAGCCTCCACATTGACTCTGTACCAGTACCCCCTTTATATAGCCTCCACATTGACTCTGTACCAGTACCTCCTCTATATAGCCTCCACATTGACTCTGTACCAGTACCCCCTGTATATAGCCTCCACATTGACTCTGTACCGGTACCCCCTGTATATAGTCTCCACATTGACTCTGTACAGGTACCCCTGTATATAGTCTCCACATTGATAGTCTGTATATAGCCTCCACATTGACTCTGACCAGTACCCCCTTATATAGTCCACATTGACTCTGTACCGGTAACCCTGTATATAGCCTCCACATTGATCTGACGGTACCCTGTATATAGTCTCCACATTGACCAGTACCCCTGTATATAGCCTCCACATTGACTGTGACCCCCTGTATATGTCTCCACATTGACCTGTACCAGTGCCCCCTGTATATAGTCTCCACCTCTGTACCGGTACCCCCTGTATATAGTCTCCACATTGACTGTACAGGTACCCCCTGTATATAGTCTCCACATTGACTGTACCGGTACCCCCTGTATATAGCCTCCACATTGACTCTGTACCAGTAGTCTCCACATTGACTCTGTTATATAGCCTCCACATTGACTCTGTACCAGTACCCCCTGTATATAGTCTCCACATTGACTGTACCAGTACCCCTGTATATAGCCTCCACATTGACTCTGTACCGGTACCCCCTGTATATAGTCTCCACATTGACTCTGTACCGATACCCCTGTATATAGTCTCCACATTGACTCTGTACAGGTACCCCCTGTATATAGTCTCCACATTGACCTGTACCCCCTGTATATAGTCTCCACATTGACTCTGTACAGGTACCCTGTATATAGTCTCCACATTGACTCTGTACCGGTACCCCCTGTATATAGTCTCCACATTGACTCTGTACAGGTACCCCTGTATATAGTCTCCACATTGACTGTACCGGTACCCCTGTATATAGCCTCCACATTGACTCTGTACCTGTACCCCCTGTATATAGCCTCCACATTGACTCTGTATCGGTACCCCCTGTATATAGTCTCCACATTGTCTCCACATTGACTCTGTACCGGTACCCCTGTATATAGCCTCCACATTGACTGTGTACCCCTGTATATAGTCTCCACATTGACTGTACCTGTACCCTGTATATAGCCTCCACATTGACTCTGTACCTACCCCCTGTATATATCCACATTGAGTACCTACTCCCCTTTATATAGCCTCCACATTGGCTCTGTACCAGTAACCCCTGTATATATAGCCTCCACATTGACTCTGTGTACCCCCTGTATATAGTCTCCACATTGACTCTGTACCGTACCCTGTATATAGCCTCCACATTGACTCTGTATCGGTACCCCTGTATATAGTCTCCACATTGACTCTGTACCGGTACCCCTGTATATAGCCTCCACATTTGTACCGTACCCCTGTATATAGCCTCCACATTGACTCTGTACCAGTACCCCTGTATATAGCCTCCACATTGACTCTGTACCAGTACCCTGTATATAGCCTCCACATTGACTCTGTACGGGTACCCCTGTATATAGTCTCCACATTGACTCTGTACCAGTCCTGTATATAGCCTCCACATTGACTCTGTATCGGTACCCCTGTATATAGCCTCCACATTGACTCTGTATCGGTACCCCCTGTATATAGTCTCCACATTGACTCTGTACCGGTACCCCTGTATATAGTCTCCACATTGACTCTGTACAGGTACACCCCTGTATATAGTCTCCACATTGACTCTGTACCAGTACCCCTGTATATAGCCTCCCATTGACTCTGTACCGTAACACCCTGTTGCCTCCACATTGACTCTGTACCGGTACCCCTGTATATAGCTCCACATTGACTCTGTACCATTGTCCCCTGTATATAGCCTCCACATTGACTCTGTACCGGTACCTGTATATAGCCTCCACATTGACCTGTACCGGTACCCCCTGTTTTATATAGCCTCCACATTGACTCTTGACTGTGACTCTGTACCGTACCCTGTATATAGTCTCCACATTGACTGTACTGTATCCCCTGTATATAGTCTCCACATTGACTGTACCGGTACCCCCTGTATATAGCCTCCACATTGACTCTGTACCAGTACCCCTTTATATAGCCTCCACACTCTTGACTCTGTACCAGTACCCCTGTATATAGCCTATTGACTCTGTACCGGTACCCCTGTATATAGTCTCCACATTGACTCTGTACAGGTACACACTGTATATAGTCTCCACATTGACTCTGTACAGGTACCCCTGTATATAGTCTCCACATTGACTCTTACCAGTACCCCTGTATATAGCCTCCACATTGACTCTGTACCGGTGAACTCCCTGTATATAGTCTCCACATTGACTCTGTGTACCCTGTATAGTCTCCACATTGACTGTTGACCTCCTGTATATAGTCTCCACATTGACTCCATTGAAACTCTGTATATAGCCTCCACATTGACTCTGTACCAGTACCCCTGTATATAGTCTCCACATTGACTGACCGGTCTGTATATACACATTGACTGTACCGGTACCCCTGTATATAGTCTCCACATTGACTGTGACCCCTGTATATAGCCTCCACATTGACTCTGTAGTTGGTACCCCTGTATATAGTCTCCACATTGACTCTGTACGGTAGTCTCCACATTGACTCTGTACCGGTACCCCTGTATATAGTCTCCACATTGACTGTACCGGTACTCCTGTATATAGCTCCACATTGACTCTGTACATTGTACCCTGTATATAGTCTCCACATTGACTGTACCGATAACCCCTGGTAGTGTATATAGTCTCCACATTGACTCTGTACTGGTACCCCACTGTATATAGCCTCCACATTGACTCTGTACCATTGCACTCCCTGTATATAGTCTCCACATTGACTGTACCGGTACCCCCTGTATATAGTCTCCACATTGACTCTGTACAGGTACCCCTGTATGTAGTCTCCACATTGACTCTGTATATACCATTGACTCTGTACCCCTGTATATAGTCTCCACATTGACTGTACCGGTACCCCCTCCACATTGACTGTACCGGTACCCTGTATATAGCCTCCACATTGACTCTGTACCAGTACCCCTTATATAGCCTCCACATTGACTCTGTACCAGTACCCCTCTATATAGCCTCCACATTGACTCTGTACCAGTACCCCTGTATATAGCCTCCACATTGACTCTGTACCGGTACCCCTGTATATAGTCTCCACATTGACTCTGTACAGGTACACCTGTATATAGTCTCCACATTGACTCTGTACAGGTACACCCTGTATATAGTCTCCACATTGACTCTGTACCAGTACCCCCTGTATATAGCCTCCACATTGACTCTGGTACCCCTGTATATAGCCTCCACATTGACTCTGTACCGGTACCCCTGTATATAGTCTCCACATTGACTGTACCGGTACCTCCTGTATATAGCCTCCACATTGACTGTAGTACCCCTGTATATAGCCTCCACATTGACTCTGTACCAGTACCCCTGTATATAGCCTCCACATTGACTCTGTACCGGTACCCCTGTATATAGCCTCCACATTTGTACCGGTACCCCTGTATATAGTCTCCACATTGACTGTACCAGTACCCCTGTATATAGCCTCCACATTGACTCTGTACCAGTAGTATATAGTCTCCACATTGACTCTGTACCGGTACCCCTGTATATAGCTCCACATTGACTCTGTACCGGTACCCCTGTATATAGTCTCCACATTGACTGTACCGGTACCCTGTATATAGCCTCCACATTGACTCTGTACCAGTACCCCTGTATATAGTCTCCACATTGACTCTGTACCGATAACCCCTGTATATAGCCTCCACATTGACTCTGTACTGGTACCCACTGTATATAGCCTCCACATTGACTCTGTACCAGTACCCCTGTATATAGTCTCCACATTGACTCTGTGTACCCTGTATATAGCCTCCACATTGACTCTGTACCAGGGTACCCCTGTATATAGCCTCCACATTGACTCTGTACCAGTACCCCTGTATATAGCCTCCACATTGACTCTGTACCGGTACCCCTGTATAGTCTCCACATTGACTCTGTACAGGTACCCCTGTATATAGTCTCCACATTGACTGTACCGGGTACCCCTGTATATAGCCTCCACATTGACTCTGTACCAGTACCCTGTATATAGCCTCCACATTGACTCTGTACCGGTACCCCTGTATATAGTCTCCACATTGACTCTGTACCAGTACCCCTGTATATAGCTCCACATTGACTCTGTACCAGTACCCCTGTATATAGCCTCCACATTGACTCTGTACCAGTACCCCTGTATATAGCCTCCACATTGACTCTGTACCGGTACCCCTGTATATAGCCTCCACATTGACTCTGTACCGGTACCCCTGTATATAGCCTCCACATTGACTCTGTACCAGTACCCCTGTATATAGTCTCCACATTGACTCTGTGTACCCCTGTATATAGCTCTCCACATTGACTCTGTACCAGTACCCCTGTATATAGCTCCACATTGACTCTGTACCAGTACCCTGTATATAGCTCCACATTGACTCTGTACCAGTACCCCTGTATATAGTCTCCACATTGACTCTGTACAGGTACCCTGTATATAGCCTCCACATTGACTCTGTACCGGTACCCCTGTATATAGCCTCCACATTGACTCTGTACCGGTACCCCTGTATATAGCCTCCACATTGACTCTGTACCGGTACCCCTGTATATAGCCTCCACATTGACTCTGTACCGGTACCCCTGTATATAGCCTCCACATTGACTCTGTACCAGTACCCCTTTATATAGCCTCCACATTGACTCTGTACCAGTAACCCTGTATATAGCCTCCACATTGACTCTGTACCAGTACCCCTGTATATAGCCTCCACATTGACTCTGTGTACCCCTGTATATAGCCTCCACATTGACTCTGTATCGGTACCCCTGTATATAGTCTCCACATTGACTCTGTACCGGTACCCCTGTATATAGCCTCCACATTGACTCTGTACCAGTACCCCTGTATATAGCCTCCACATTGACTCTGTACCAGTACCCCTGTATATAGCCTCCACATTGACTCTGTACCAGTACCCTGTATATAGTCTCCACATTGACTCTGTGTACCCCTGTATATAGTCTCCACATTGACTGTACCGGTACCCCTGTATATAGTCTCCACATTGACTGTACTGTACCCCTGTATATAGCCTCCACATTGACTCTGTACCAGTACCCCTTTATATAGCCTCCACATTGACTCTGTACCAGTACCTCCTCTATATAGCCTCCACATTGACTCTGTACCAGTACCCCTGTATATAGCCTCCACATTGACTCTGTACCAGTACCCCTGTATATAGTCTCCACATTGACTCTGTACAGGTACACACTGTATATAGTCTCCACATTGACTCTGTACCAGGTACACCCCTGTATATAGTCTCCACATTGACTCTGTACCAGTACCCCTGTATATAGCCTCCACATTGACTCTGTACCGGTACCCCTGTATATAGCCTCCACATTGACTCTGTACCGGTACCCCCTGTATATAGTCTCCACATTGACTGTACCGGTACCTCCTGTATATAGCCTCCACATTGACTTGTACCCCCTGTATATAGCCTCCACATTGACTCTGTACCAGTACCCCTGTATATAGTCTCCACATTTGACTGTACCCTGTATATAGTCTCCACATTGACTGTACCGGTACCCCTGTATATAGTCTCCACATTGACTGTACCGGTACCCCTCATATAGCCTCCACATTGACTCTGTACCGGTACCCCTGTATATAGTCTCCACATTGACTCTGTACCGGTACCCCTGTATATAGCCTCCACATTGACTCTGTACCAGTACCCTGTATATAGTCTCCACATTGACTGTACCGGTACCCCTGTATATAGCCTCCACATTGACTCTGTATAGTCTCCACCTGTACAGTACCCCTGTATATAGTCTCCACATTGACTCTGTACAGGTACCCCTGTATATAGTCTCCACATTGACTCTGTACCAGTACCCCTGTATATAGCCTCCACATTGACTCTGTACCAGTACCCCTGTATATAGTCTCCACATTGACTGTACCCTGTATATAGTCTCCACATTGACTGTACCGTACCCCTGTATATAGCCTCCACATTGACTCTGTACCAGTACCCCTTTATATAGCCTCCACATTGACTCTGTACCAGTACCTCCTCTATATACACATTGACTCTGTACCAGTACCCCTGTATATAGCCTCCACATTGACTCTGTACCGGTACCCCCTGTATATAGTCTCCACATTGACTCTGTACAGGTACACACTGTATATAGTCTCCACATTGACTCTGTACCAGGTACACCCTGTATAGTCTCCACATTGACTCTGTACCAGTACCCCTGTATATAGCCTCCACATTGACTCTGTACCGGTACCCTGTATATAGCCTCCACATTGACTCTGTACCGGTACCCCTGTATATAGTCTCCACATTGACTGTACCTCCTGTATATAGTCTCCACATTGACTGTACCCCTGTATATAGCCTCCACATTGACTCTGTACCAGTACCCCTGTATATAGTCTCCACATTGACTGTACCGGTACCCCTGTATATAGTCTCCACATTGACTCTGTACAGGTACCCCTGTATATAGTCTCCACATTGATTGACCGGTACCCCTGTATATAGCCTCCACATTGACTCTGTTGGTACCCCTGTATATAGTCTCCACATTGACTCTGTACAGGTACCCCTGTATATAGTCTCCACATTGACTGTACCAGTACCCCTGTATATAGCCTCCACATTGACTCTGTACCAGTACCCCCTTTATATAGCCTCCACATTGACTCTGTACCAGTACCCCTCTATATAGCCTCCACATTGACTGTTGGTACCCCTGTATATAGTCTCCACATTCTCTACCAGTAGCCCCTGTATATAGCCTCCACATTGACTCTGTACCAGTACTGTATACAGCCTCCACATTGACTCTGTACCAGTACCCCCTGTATATAGCCTCCACATTGACTCTGTACCGGTACCCCTGTATATAGTCTCCACATTGACTCTGTACAGGTACACCCTGTATATAGCCTCCACATTGACTCTGTACAGGTACACCCTGTATATAGTCTCCACATTGACTCTGTACCAGTACCCCTGTATATAGCCTCCACATTGACTCTGTACCAGTACCCCTGTATATAGCCTCCACATTGACTCTGGTACCCCTATATAGTCTCCACATTGACTGTACCGGTACCTCCTGTATATAGTCTCCACATTGACTGTACCGGTACCCTGTATATAGCCTCCACATTGACTCTGTACCGGTACCCTGTATATAGTCTCCACATTGGGTACCCCTGTATATAGCCTCCACATTGACTCTGTACCGGTACCCCTGTATATAGTCTCCACATTGACTCTGTACCGATAACCCCTGTATATAGTCTCCACATTGACTCTGTACTGGTACCCCACTGTATATAGCCTCCACATTGACTCTGTACCGGCACCCCTGTATATAGTCTCCACATTGACTCTTGTACCCCTGTATATAGTCTCCACATTGAAACCTGTATATAGTCTCCACATTGACTCTGTAGTGTATCCCCTGTATATAGTCATTGACTCTGGGTACCCCTGTATATAGTCTCCACATTGACTCTGTATCAGGTACCCCTGTATATAGTCTCCAATTGACTGTACCAGTACCCCTGTATATAGTCCACATTGACTCTGTACCAGTACCCCTGTATATAGCCTCCACATTGACTCTGTATCGGTACCCCTGATATAGTCTCCACATTGACTCTGTACCACAGTACCCCTGTATATAGCCTCCACATTGACTCTGTGTACCCCCTGTATATAGCCTCCACATTGACTCTGGTGTATATAGCCTCCACATTGACTCTGTCCGGTACCCCTGTATATAGCCTCCACATTGACTCTGTATCGGTACCCTGTATAGCGTCCACATTGACTCTGTGTTTATATAGTCTCCACATTGACTCTGTACAGGTACACACCTGTATATAGTCTCCACATTGACTCTGTACCAGTACCCCATATAGCCTCCAATTGACCTGTACCGGTACCCCCTGTATATAGCCTCCACATTGACTCTGTACCAGTACCCCTGTATATAGCCTCCACATTGACTCTGTACCGGTACCCCTGTATATAGCCTCCACATTGACTCTGTACCAGTACCCCTTTATATAGCCTCCACATTGACTCTGTACCAGTAACCCCTGTATATAGCCTCCACATTGACTCTGTACCGGTACCCCTGTATATAGTCTCCACATTGACTCTGTACCGGTACCCCTGTATATAGCCTCCACATTGACTCTGTATCGGTCTGTATATATCACATTGAAACAGTACCCCTGTATATAGCTCCACATTGACTCTGTACCGGGGTACCCCTGTATATAGCTCCACATTGACTCTGTACCGGTCTGTATATAGCCTCCACATTGACTCTGAAACCGGTACCCCTGTATATAGTCTCCACATTGACTCTGTAGTACCCCTGTATATAGTTCCACATTGTCAGTACCCCTGTATATAGCCTCCACATTGACTCTGTACCAGTACCCCCTTTATATAGCCTCCACATTGACTCTGTACCAGTACCTCCTCTATATAGCCTCCACATTGACTCTGTACCAGTACCCCCTGTATATAGCCTCCACATTGACTCTGTACCGGTACCCCCTGTATATAGTCTCCACATTGACTCTGTACAGGTACACACTGTATATAGTCTCCACATTGACTCTGTACAGGTACACCCTGTATATAGTCTCCACATTGACTCTGTACCAGTACCCCCTGTATATAGCCTCCACATTGACTCTGTGGTACCCCCTGTATATAGCCTCCACATTGACTCTGTGTACCCCCTGTATATAGTCTCCACATTGACTGTACCGGTACCTCCTGTATATAGTCTCCACATTGACTGTACCGGTACCCCCTGTATATAGCCTCCACATTGACTCTGTACCAGTACCCCCTGTATATAGTCTCCACATTGACTGTACCGGTACCCCCTGTATATAGTCTCCACATTGACTGTACCGGTACCCCCTGTATATAGTCTCCACATTGACTGTACCGGTACCCCCTGTATATAGCCTCCACATTGACTCTGTACCGGTACCCCCTGTATATAGTCTCCACATTGACTCTGTACCGGTACCCCCTGTATATAGCCTCCACATTGACTCTGTACCGGTACCCCCTGTATATAGTCTCCACATTGACTGTGGTACCCCTGTATATAGCCTCCACATTGACTCTGTACCGGTACCCCTGTATATAGTCTCCACATTGACTCTGTAGTAACCCCTGTATATAGTCTCCACATTGACTCTGTACTGGTACCCCACTGTATATAGCCTCCACATTGACTCTGTGGTACCCCTGTATATAGTCTCCACATTGACTCTGTACCAGTACCCCTGTATATAGTCTCCACATTGACTCTGTACAGGTACCCCTGTATATAGTCTCCACATTGACTCTGTACCGGTACCCCCCTGTATATAGCCTCCACATTGACTCTGTACCAGTACCCCCTGTATATAGTCTCCACATTGACTTGTACCCCCTGTATATAGTCTCCACATTGACTGTACCGGTACCCCTGTATATAGCCTCCACATTGACTCTGTACCAGTACCCCTTTATATAGCCTCCACATTGACTCTGTACCAGTACCTCCTCTATATAGCCTCCACATTGAACCAGTACCCCTGTATATAGCCTCCACATTGACTCTGTACCAGTACCCCTGTATATAGTCTCCACATTGACTCTGTACAGGTACACACTGTATATAGTCTCCACATTGACTCTGTACAGGTACACCCTGTATATAGTCTCCACATTGACTCTGTACCAGTACCCCCTGTATATAGCCTCCACATTGACTCTGTACCGGTACCCCCTGTATATAGCCTCCACATTGACTCTGTACCGGTACCCCCTGTATATAGTCTCCACATTGACTGTACCGGTACCTCCTGTATATAGTCTCCACATTGACTGTACCGGTACCCCCTGTATATAGCCTCCACATTGACTCTGTACCAGTACCCCCTGTATATAGTCTCCACATTGACTGTACCGGTACCCCCTGTATATAGTCTCATCATTGACTGTACCGGTACCCCCTGTATATAGTCTCCACATTGACTGTACCGGTACCCCCTGTATATAGCCTCCACATTGACTCTGTACCGGTACCCCCTGTATATAGTCTCCACATTGACTCTGTACCGGTACCCCCTGTATATAGCCTCCACATTGACTCTGTACCGGTACCCCCTGTATATAGTCTCCACATTGACTGTACCGGTACCCCCTGTATATAGCCTCCACATTGACTCTGTACCGGTACCCCCTGTATATAGTCTCCACATTGACTCTGTACCAGTAACCCTGTATATAGTCTCCACATTGACTCTGTACTGGTACCCCACTGTATATAGCCTCCACATTGACTCTGTACCGGTACCCCCTGTATATAGTCTCCACATTGACTCTGTACCGGTACCCCCTGTATATAGTCTCCACATTGACTCTGTACCGGTACCCCCTGTATATAGCCTCCACATTGACTCTGTACCGGTACCCCCTGTATATAGTCTCCACATTGACTCTGTACAGGTACCCCCTGTATATAGTCTCCACATTGACTGTACCGGTACCCCCTGTATATAGCCTCCACATTGACTCTGTACCAGTACCCCCTTTATATAGCCTCCACATTGACTCTGTACCAGTACCTCCTCTATATAGCCTCCACATTGACTGTACCGGTACCCCCTGTATATAGTCTCCACATTGACTCTCTACCAGTAGCCCCTGTATATAGCCTCCACATTGACTCTGTACCAGTACCCCCTGTATACAGCCTCCACATTGACTCTGTACCAGTACCCCCTGTATATAGCCTCCACATTGACTCTGTACCGGTACCCCCTGTATATAGTCTCCACATTGACTCTGTACAGGTACACCCTGTATATAGTCTCCACATTGACTCTGTACAGGTACACCCTGTATATAGTCTCCACATTGACTCTGTACCAGTACCCCCTGTATATAGCCTCCACATTGACTCTGTACCGGTACCCCCTGTATATAGCCTCCACATTGACTCTGTACCGGTACCCCCTGTATATAGTCTCCACATTGACTGTACCGGTACCTCCTGTATATAGTCTCCACATTGACTGTACCGGTACCCCCTGTATATAGCCTCCACATTGACTCTGTACCAGTACCCCCTTTATATAGCCTCCACATTGACTGTACCGGTACCCCCTGTATATAGCCTCCACATTGACTCTGTACCAATTTACCCCCTGTATATAGTCTCCACATTGACTGTACCGGTACCCCCTGTATATAGTCTCCACATTGACTGTACCGGTACCCCCTGTATATAGCCTCCACATTGACTCTGTACCAGTACCCCCTTTATATAGTCTCCACATTGACTGTACCGGTACCTCCTGTATATAGTCTCCACATTGACTGTACCGGTACCCCCTGTATATAGCCTCCACATTGACTCTGTACCAGTACCCCCTTTATATAGCCTCCACATTGACTCTGTACCGGTACCCCCTGTATATAGCCTCCACATTGACTCTGTACCGGTACCCCCTGTATATAGTCTCCACATTGACTGTACCGGTACCCCCTGTATATAGTCTCCACATTGACTGTACCGGTACCCCCTGTATATAGCCTCCACATTGACTCTGTACCGGTGCCCCCTGTATATAGTCTCCACATTAACTCTGTACTGTACCCCCTGTATATAGCCTCCACATTGACTCTGTACCGGTACCCCCTGTATATAGTCTCCACATTGACGGTACCCCCTGTATATAGCCTCCACATTGACTCTGTACCAGTACCCCCTTTATATAGCCTCCACATTGACTCTGTACCAGTACCCCCTGTATATAGCCTCCACATTGACTCTGTACCAGTACCCCCTGTATATAGCCTCCACATTGACTCTGTACCAGTACCCCCTGTATATAGCCTCCACATTGACTGTACCGGTACCCCCTGTATATAGTCTCCACATTGACTCTATACCAGTACCCCCTGTATATAGCCTCCACATTGACTCTGTACCAGTACCCCCTGTATATAGCCTCCACATTGACTCTGTACCAGTACCCCCTGTATATAGCCTCCACATTGACTGTACCGGTACCCCCTGTATATAGTCTCCACATTGACTCTGTACCGGTACCCCCTGTATATAGCCTCCACATTGACTCTGTACCGGTACCCCCTGTATATAGTCTCCACATTGACTCTGTACCGATAACCCCTGTATATAGTCTCCACATTGACTCTGTACTGGTACCCCCCTGTATATAGTCTCTCTATTGTTATTTTACTGCTGCTCTTTAACAACTTGTTACTTTTATTTGGAATCCATTGAAACCAGTTGGTAGTGTTAAGTCAGTTGGGTGGTCTGGATCCATTGAAACCAGTTGGTAGTGTTAAGTCAGTTGGGTGGTCTGGATCCATTGAAACCAGTATCTAGTGTTTTAATTTAGTTGGGTGGTCTGGATCCATTGAAACCAGTATCTAGTGTTTTAAGTCAGTTGGGTGGTCTGGATCAATTGAAACCAGTTGGTAGTGTTAAGTCAGTTGGGTGGTCTGGATCCATTGAAACCAGTTGGTAGTGTGTTAAGTCAGTTGGGTGGTCTGGATCCATTGAAACCAGTTGGTAGTGTTTTAAGTCAGTTGGGTGGTCTGGATCCATTGAAACCAGTTGGTAGTGTGTTAAGTCAGTTGGGTCGTCTGGATCCATTGAAACCAGTTGGTAGTGTTTTAAGTTAGTTGGGTGGTCTGGATCCATTGAAACCAGTTGGTAGTGTTTTAAGTTAGTTGGGTGGTCTGGATCCATTGAAACCAGTTGGTAGTGTTTTAAGTTAGTTGGGTGGTCTGGATCCATTGAAACCAGTTGGTAGTGTTTTAAGTCAGTTGGGTGGTCTGGATACATTGAAACCAGTTGGTAGTGTGTTAAGTCAGTTGGGTGGTCTGGATACATTGAAACCAGTTGGTAGTGTTTTAAGTCAGTTGGGTGGTCTGGATCCATTGAAACCAGTTGGTAGTGTTTTAAGTCAGTTGGGTGGTCTGGATACATTGAAACCAGTTGGTAGTGTGTTATAGTCTCCACATTGACTGTACCGGTACCCCCTGTATATAGTCCCCACATTGACTGTACCGGTACCCCCTGTATATAGCCTCCACATTTACTCTGTACCAGTACCCCTTTATATAGCCTCCACATTGACCTGTACCAGTACCTCCTCTATATAGCCTCCACATTGACTGTCTGGATACCCCCTGTATATAGTCTCCACATTGACTCTCTACCAGTAGCCCCTGTATATAGCCTCCACATTGACTCTGTTGGTACCCCTGTATACAGCCTCCACATTGACTCTGTACCAGTACCCCTGTATATAGCCTCCACATTGACTCTGTTGGTACCCCCTGTATATAGTCTCCACATTGACTCTGTACAGGTACACCCTGTATATAGTCTCCACATTGACTCTGTACAGGTACACCCTGTATATAGTCTCCACATTGACTCTGTACCAGTACCCCCTGTATATAGCCTCCACATTGACTCTGTTGGTACCCCCTGTATATAGTCTCCACATTGACTGTACCGGTACCTCCTGTATATAGTCTCCACATTGACTGTACCGGTACCCCCTGTATATAGCCTCCACATTGACTCTGTACCAGTACCCCTTTATATAGCCTCCACATTGACTCTGTAAATGTACCCCTGTATATAGCCTCCACATTGACTCTGTACCGGTACCCCCTGTATATAGTCTCCACATTGACTGTACCGGTACCCCCCTGTATATAGTCTCCACATTGACTGTACCGGTACCCTGTATATAGCCTCCACATTGACTCTGTACCAGTACCCCCTGTATATAGTCTCCACATTAACTCTGTACCGGTACCCCTGTATATAGCCTCCACATTGACTCTGTTGTACCCCTGTATATAGTCTCCACATTGACTGTACAGGTACCCCCTGTATATAGCCTCCACATTGACTCTGTACCAGTACCCCTTTATATAGCCTCCACATTGACTCTGTACCAGTACCCCTGTATATAGCCTCCACATTGACTCTGTACCAGTACCCCCTGTATATAGCCTCCACATTGACTCTGTACCAGTACCCCCTGTATATAGCCTCCACATTGACTCTGTACCAGTACCCCCTGTATATAGCCTCCACATTGACTGTACCGGTACCCCCTGTATATAGTCTCCACATTGACTCTGTACCAGTACCCCCTGTATATAGCCTCCACATTGACTCTGTACCGGTACCCCCTGTATATAGTCTCCACATTGACTCTGTACCGATAACCCCTGTATATAGTCTCCACATTGACTCTGTACTGGTACCCCCCTGTATATAGTCTCTCTATTGTTATTTTACTGCTGCTCTTTAACAACTTGTTACTCCATTGATTATTTGGAATCCATTGAAACCAGTTGGTAGTGTTAAGTCAGTTGGGTGGTCTGGATCCATTGAAACCAGTTGGTAGTGTTAAGTCAGTTGGGTGGTCTGGATCCATTGAAACCAGTATCTAGTGTTTTAATTTAGTTGGGTGGTCTGGATCCATTGAAACCAGTATCTAGTGTTTTAAGTCAGTTGGGTGGTCTGGATCAATTGAAACCAGTTGGTAGTGTTAAGTCAGTTGGGTGGTCTGGATCCATTGAAACCAGTTGGTAGTGTGTTAAGTCAGTTGGGTGGTCTGGATCCATTGAAACCAGTTGGTATTTTAAGTCAGTTGTGGTCTGGATCCATTGAAACCAGTTGGTAGTGTGTTAAGTCAGTTGGGTCGTCTGGATCCATTGAAACCAGTTGGTAGTGTTTTAAGTTAGTTGGGTGGTCTGGATCCATTGAAACCAGTTGGTAGTGTTTTAAGTTAGTTGGGTGGTCTGGATCCATTGAAACCAGTTGGTAGTGTTTTAAGTTAGTTGGGTGGTCTGGATCCATTGAAACCAGTTGGTAGTGTTTTAAGTCAGTTGTGGTCTGGATACATTGAAACCAGTTGGTAGTGTGTTAAGTCAGTTGGGTGGTCTGGATACATTGAAACCAGTTGGTAGTGTGTTAAGTCAGTTGGGTGGTCTGGATCCATTGAAACAAGTTGGTAGTGTTTTAAGTCAGTTGGGTGGTCTGGATCCATTGAAACCAGTTGGTAGTGTTTTAAGTCAGTTGGGGGTCTGGATACATTGAAACCAGTTGGTAGTGTGGTCAGTTGGGTGGTCTGGATACATTGAAACAAGTTGGTAGTGTTTTAAGTCAGTTGGGTGGTCTGGATCCATTGAAACCAGTTGGTAGTGTGTTAAGTCAGTTGGGTCGCCTGGATCCATTGAAACCAGTTGGTAGTGTTTTGGGTTAGTTGGGTGGTCTGGATCCATTGAAACCAGTTGGTAGTGTTTTAAGTTAGTTGGGTGGTCTGGATCCATTGAAACCAGTTGGTAGTGTTTTAAGTTAGTTGGGTGGTCTGGATCCATTGAAACCAGTTGGTAGTGTTTTAAGTCAGTTGGGTGGTCTGGATACATTGAAACCAGTTGGTAGTGTGTTAAGTCAGTTGGGTGGTCTGGATACATTGAAACCAGTTGGTAGTGTGTTAAGTCAGTTGGGTGGTCTGGATCCATTGAAACAAGTTGGTAGTGTTTTAAGTCAGTTGGGTGGTCTGGATCCATTGAAACCAGTTGGTAGTGTTTTAAGTCAGTTGGGGGGTCTGGATACATTGAAACCAGTTGGTAGTGTGTTAAGTCAGTTGGGTGGTCTGGATACATTGAAACAAGTTGGTAGTGTTTTAAGTCAGTTGGGTGGTCTGGATCCATTGAAACCAGTTGGTAGTGTTTTAAGTTAGTTGGGTGGTCTGGATCCATTGAAACCAGTTGGTAGTGTTTTAAGTCAGTTGGTTGGTCTGGATACATTGAAACCAGTTGGTAGTGTGTTAAGTCAGTTGGGTGGTCTGGATACATTGAAACCAGTTGGTAGTGTTTTAAGTCAGTTGGGTGGTCTGGATACATTGAAACCAGTTGGTAGTGTTTTAAGTCAGTTGGGTGGTCTGGATACATTGAAACCAGTTGGTAGTGTGTTAAGTCAGTTGGGTGGTCTGGATACATTGAAACAAGTTGGTAGTGTTTTAAGTCAGTTGGGTGGTCTGGATCCATTGAAACCAGTTGGTAGTGTTTTAAGTCAGTTGGGTGGTCTGGATCCATTGAAACCAGTTGGTAGTGTGTTAAGTCAGTTGGGTGGTCTGGATCCATTGAAACCAGTTGGTAGTGTGTTAAGTCAGTTGGGTGGTCTGGATCCATTGAAACCAGTTGGTAGTGTGTTAAGTCAGTTGGGTGGTCTGGATCCATTGAAACCAGTTGGTAGTGTTTTAAGTCAGTTGGGTGGTCTGGATACATTGAAACCAGTATCTAGTGTTTTAAGTCAGTTGGGTGGTCTGGATCCATTGAAACCAGTTGGTAGTGTTAAGTTAGTTGGGTGGTCTGGATACATTGAAACCAGTTGGTTGTGTGTTAAGTCAGTTGGGTGGTCTGGATCCATTGAAACCAGTTGGTAGTGTTTTAAGTCAGTTGGGTGGTCTGGATCCATTGAAACCAGTATCTAGTGTGTTAAGTCAGTTGGGTGGTCTGGATCCACTCATTGTGAAGAAAGTGGATTTTATGTCATTTATAACACAAGTGTTTAAGAAGTCCAGGAAGCTGGACATCATTATATCTGCAGCCAACATGTTTTTGGGTCTCCAAGACAAGGACTATTTGTTGCTAGGAAATGTTCCGCTCTCACACGTGGCTTCTGAGGCTGTGTTAGGACCTGATTAGAATGAGTTTTTTTAAATATAGAAAACAGGTTGATTTTGTTTAGCTAATTTCTTTTTTGGTATTTTTTATGATGTTTTATTTCCTTTTACCCAAATGTTGTCCTTTTTATCCTTATTATCCACCCGCACAGTAGGTGGCGGAATGCACTTCTAATTGTTACGAACACCATTATAACACAGAAGAAGAAGAAGAGGTTTGGAGACCCCTGTTCCACATGGTCTTATGCTGAGCTATGCTAGCTGTGTTTACACAGGCAGTCCAATTCTGTTATATTGTCCCACGAATTGGTCTTAAAACCACTTCAGATATTTTTCAATACTGATCTGATTGGTCAAAACACCAATTAGTGAGAAAAAAAACATTAGAATTGGAATATGTGGAACAGGGGTCTCCAAACCTCTTCTTCCACCAACTGTATGGTCCCCTTGCAGAGGATTTACTGGTAATGCACGTCTCCTGGAAAGACATGGTTGTGATGTTAACATTTTACACTTTTGTAGAAGGGACGTAGGGCAACACGCCTTGTTGGTAAAGGTGTCATCCCAATGGGACCGGCTAGCGTATTGTTTAGGGACAATGAGGGGACATTGGGAGCTGTTTTTGAGAGGGAAGATCAGTCAACAAATTGAATGGGCTGGGGGGCCTAAAGATCAGTCAACAAATTGAATGGGCTGGTGGGGCCTAAAGATCAGTCAACAAATTGAATGGGCTGGGGGGCCTAAAGAAGGTGTGGAAAGTCTTAGGAGGGCAGTTCTTACACAGTATGAATTGTTTTGTATGGGAGATTGAGGAGAAATGGCACCTCAATCGCGCTCATACACAACAATTTATTTACTGCCTATCTAAGCACAATCCTGCACAACAAAAACCCCTTCCCTTAAACAGTAATGTTTGTAAACCTCCCCTAGCCCATTGACTTTGACTGATCAGGAGTAGCCTTTTCCAGGGGCTTTTTGTATTGTGTTTTGAGAAACTGCAGAGATAAGAATGAGGTGGTTGTGTCATTACGGTTGCAGTCTTGATTTCATACCTTTTCAGTGTCCCTTGCTGGTTTTCTGTCCCACAATCTTGTTGTGCTAAATATCCGCAAGGTGTGTCCGCTCCTTCATGCTTGTGTATCCAACATGCCTCCACTTTGGGGTATTTTTCAGCAAGGCACTGTGGAATGACTCCAGATAACCTGAGTTTTACAAAGAGAAAAGCTCAAAAGAAAAGAGGGCTAGACTAAATTGATCACATGATCTGGAAGGTACTCTGCGGTCCTCAGACTAATTCTAACCACCCGTAACCCCATAATATAAAACACAAACCATACAGACACTACACACTTCATGTTTACACCATGCTTACTGTAAATTGAGCTATCTTAGCTGTCAGCTTGTAAATATTTTTGACAACTTACCTTCATCTTGTGCAGAGCTAGGGGTTGGAAGCTCATGTTGGTGGAAATAGATGCTGTAGCAACTACAACAAAAAACACAACCAACCATTTGTATTGATCTCTATTTGACTTGCTAGATTTGATACCTAACATTGGACATTTCAATATTGTCTGCTTGCTGTTAGCTAACTAACATTAATAATTGGCAGGAAGATTGCTATCCAGCTGAGACTGGCTGAGAACCAACTAACCAACCATAGACGATTTATATACATTCGTCATTGCTAACGTTATCAACACACAAACAGCGTGATCTTGCTATATAGACAATTATATTTTCATTGACGGAATAGAATAGATGGCTGCCACTCTTATTTGCTTAACTTATGCTAGCTAAAGTCAGTCAAAGATAGAACGAAACAAACAAACATGTTTATGCTGCAGAAGGTAGTTACCAGTCTAGCAGTGACTACCAATAGCAGTGACTACCAATAGCAGTGACTACCAATAGCAGTGCAATACCAAAATAGCAGTGACTACCAATAGCAGTGACTACCAATAGCAGTGCAATACCAAAATAGCAGTGACTACCAATAGCAGTGACTACCAATAGCAGTGACTACCAATAGCAGTGCAATACCAAAATAGCAGTGACTACCAATAGCGGTGACTACCAATAGCAGTGACTACCAATAGCAGTGACTACCAATAGCAGTGACTACCAATAGCAGTGCAATACCAAAATAGCAGTGACTACCAATAGCGGTGACTACCAATAGCAGTGACTACCAATAGCAGTGACTACCAATAGCAGTGACTACCAATAGCGGTGACTACCAATAGCGGTGACTACCAATAGCGGTGAATACCAATAGCAGTGACTACCAATAGCGGTGACTACCAATAGCAGTGACTACCAATAGCGGTGACTACCAATAGCAGTGACTACCAATAGCAGTGACTACCCGGTGAAGCGGTGACTACCAATAGCAGTGACTACCAATAGCAGTGACTACCAATAGCGGTGACTACCAATAGCGGTGACTACCAATAGCGGTGACTACCAATAGCGGTGCAATACCAATAGCAGTGACTACCAATAGCGGTGACTACCAATAGCGGTGACTACCAATAGCAGGGACTACCAATAGCGGTGACTACCAATAGCGGTGACTACCAATAGCGGTGACTACCAATAGCGGTGCAATACCAATAGCAGTGACTACCAATAGCAGTGACTACCAATAGCAGTGACTACCAATAGCGGTGACTACCAATAGCGGTGACTACCAATAGCAGTGACTACCAATAGCGGTGACTACCAATAGCGGTGACTACCAATAGCGGTGACTACCAATAGCGGTGACTACCAATAGCGGTGCAATACCAATAGCAGTGACTACCAATAGCGGTGACTACCAATAGCGGTGACTACCAATAGCGGTGCAATACCAATAGCGGTGACTACCAATAGCGGTGACTACCAATAGCAGTGACTACCAATAGCAGTGACTACCAATAGCAGTGCAATACCAAAATAGCAGTGCAATACCAAAAAAAGATAGCTATACGGTTTAGCTGAGGGCTTTCAGAAATCAATACTGTAAGTTACAGGACTGTAACTTTAGCTAGCTAACTTAGCTAGTCCAGCTAGGCTATGAAGCTAGCTAACATTAGATTACATCCAATTGAGTATCTGTCATTTTGTTGTGGAGGGAAAAAAAATCTATGGTATCGCATCACTTTTCAGCTGTTGTCGAAATGTATTCCCCATGAGTTCAGCCTGAAAATCCCTCTGGTAATCTTTGGTCACTGTAAGGCTTATCATTCTTCATAACCGCAAGGCACTGGCAGCATCGGGGTAAATCTCTGGTTGGTAAAACGATGAGAGAGAACTTATTTTCGCTTGTTTGTAATTAGCACAGCCAGGCACAGAACACCACACAGGCATGATGACAAACACTAGTGAAAAACAGCCAGGCACAGAATACATTTACATTTACATTTAAGTCATTTAGCAGACGCTCTTATCCAGAGCGACTTACACAGGCATGATGACAAACACTAGTGAAAAACAGCCAGGCACAGAACACCACACAGGCATGATGACAAACACTAGTGAAAAACAGCCAGGTACAGAACACCACACAGGCATGATGACAAACACTAGTGAAAAACAGCCAGGCACAGAACACCACACAGGCATGATGACAAACACTAGTGAAAAACAGCCAGGCCAGAACACCACACAGGCATGATGAGAAACACTAGTGAAAAACAGCCAGGCACAGAACACCACACAGGCATGATGACAAACACTAGTGAAAAACAGCCAGGCACAGAACACCACACAGGCATGATGACAAACACTAGTGAAAAACAGCCAGGCCAGAACACCACACAGGCATGATGAGAAACACTAGTGAAAAACAGCCAGGCACAGAACACCACACAGGCATGATGACAAACACTAGTGAAAAACAGCCAGGCACAGAACACCACACAGGCATGATGAGAAACACTAGTGAAAAACAGCCAGGCACAGAACACCACACAGGCATGATGACAAACACTAGTGAAAAACAGCCAGGTACAGAACACCACACAGGCATGATGACAAACACTAGTGAAAAACAGCCAGGTACAGAACACCACATAGGCATGATGACAAACACTAGTGAAAAACAGCCAGGCCAGAACACCACACAGGCATGATGACAAACACTAGTGAAAAACAGCCAGGTACAGAACACCACACAGGCATGATGAGAGTGAAAAACAGCCAGGCACAGAACACCACACAGGCATGATGACAAACACTAGTGAAAAACAGCCAGGCCAGAACACCACACAGGCATGATGAGAAACACTAGTGAAAAACAGCCAGGCACAGAACACCACACAGGCATGATGACAAACACTAGTGAAAAACAGCCAGGCACAGAACACCACACAGGCATGATGACAAACACTAGTGAAAAACAGCCAGGCCAGAACACCACACAGGCATGATGAGAAACACTAGTGAAAAACAGCCAGGCACAGAACACCACACAGGCATGATGACAAACACTAGTGAAAAACAGCCAGGCACAGAACACCACACAGGCATGATGAGAAACACTAGTGAAAAACAGCCAGGCACAGAACACCACACAGGCATGATGACAAACACTAGTGAAAAACAGCCAGGTACAGAACACCACACAGGCATGATGACAAACACTAGTGAAAAACAGCCAGGCACAGAACACCACACAGGCATGATGACAAACACTAGTGAAAAACAGCCAGGTACAGAACACCACATAGGCATGATGACAAACACTAGTGAAAAACAGCCAGGCCAGAACACCACACAGGCATGATGACAAACACTAGTGAAAAACAGCCAGGTACAGAACACCACACAGGCATGATGAGAAACACTAGTGAAAAACAGCCAGGCACAGAACACCACACAGGCATGATGACAAACACTAGTGAAAAACAGCCAGGTACAGAACACCACACAGGCATGATGACAAACACTAGTGAAAAACAGCCAGGCACAGAACACCACACAGGCATGATGACAAACACTAGTGAAAAACAGCCAGGTACAGAACACCACATAGGCATGATGACAAACACTAGTGAAAAACAGCCAGGCCAGAACACCACACAGGCATGATGACAAACACTAGTGAAAAACAGCCAGGTACAGAACACCACACAGGCATGATGACAAACACTAGTGAAAAACAGCCAGGTACAGAACACCACACAGGCATGATGACAAACACTAGTGAAAAACAGCCAGGCACAGAACACCACACAGGCATGATGACAAACACTAGTGAAAAACAGCCAGGTACAGAACACCACACAGGCATGATGACAAACACTAGTGAAAAACAGCCAAGCACAGAACACCACACAGGCATGATGACAAACACTAGTGAAAAACAGCCAGGTACAGAACACCACACAGGCATGATGACAAACACTAGTGAAAAACAGCCAGGTACAGAACAAACAGGCATGATGACAAACCAGTGAAAAACAGCCAGGCCAGAACACCACACAGGCATGATGACAAACACTAGTGAAAAACAGCCAGGCACAGAACACCACACAGGCATGATGACAAACACTAGTGAAAAACAGCCAGGTACAGAACACCACACAGGCATGATGACAAACACTAGTGAAAAACAGCCAGGTACAGAACACTACACAGGCATGATGACAAACACTAGTGAAAAACAGCCAGGTACAGAACACCACACAGGCATGATGACAAACACTAGTGAAAAACAAAACAAAATACCTTGCAGATGTTCTGAGATTGCTGTGTGTTGTTCGTTCGAAGTACAGGCAGTTGTAGGCATGACTCCTCTACCTAGTGGGCGGTATCTGCATTTGCCAAGAATGCAGGACTTTGGTTCACTATGAGCAGTCAAATACACAGGAAGTCGAAAACTTCCTGATTCAACAAGTGAAATTAAAATGTGCTAGTTCTAGCTTGTGGTTTGAATAATTGTGATGTTTATGATAAATATGTAATGTTGTTACCATAGTAATGCCGTGACAGAGCCAGAGTGAAATTCCCCTTGAAGATAGCTACACTCTTAGAAGAAAAAGTCCCATCTAGAACCTAAAATGGTTCTTCGGTTGTCCCCATAGGAGAACCCTTTAAAGAATCATTTTTGGTTCCAGGTAGAACCCTTTTGGGTTCCATGTAAAACTCTTTCCACAGAGGGTTCTTCATGAAACCCAAAAGAGTTTTACCTGGAACCAAAAAGGGTTCTACCTGGAATCAAAAAGGGTTCACCTATGGGGACAACTGAAGAACCCTTTTAGAATCCTTTTTTCTAAAGAGTGTAGGTGGGACAACCACATATCACAGTCATAGTAAGTAAAACATTTTCCTCAATAAAGTAGCCATCAGCAAAGTCAGTGCAAGTAGGGAAAAAAAGTAAAATGTTAGTTCACGAGAGGCAAGGTTTTATTTTATTTATTTAGTATCGCTCTGTGTGAAAGAAAGAATGAAAGAAGGAAAAGATTGAAAGAAATAAGAGCATAAGAGAGTGTCGTGACTGTCCTGTGAGGATACAGATGGGTCAGATCAGCTTTGCAGTGGATGACATCGACCAGACCCCTCTCTCCTGGGGGGTGGGGGTGGGGGGGGAGCTGGTGGGTGGTTGACAGTTCACACCCTGTTGTGAATCAGGGATTAGCTATCAGCTATCTCCTCCCCAAATTCACACAGGAAATTTCTTTGTTCACAGATGTTTTCCCGCCGAAACTGACACATTCTAAAGCGAGTACTGGGGAACGTAGGGGAACGGTCAGAGGCGATCTAAAGAATAATAATGTCATATGGGCTGTTATTTTGTGATGTCATAAAGGAAATAATGTAACTTGAAAAGTATACACACCTCATGTACGAAGTCTCCATCCTCTATGTTGTACATGAACACTTCTGAAAGTGTTTTTGTTAAGAGAGGGGTGTGATCTTAGAAATTATACAAGGAAATTGTTTCTATAAGGAGGTCAGCGAACATGTCAGCCTGACTAACCGCCCCAATTTGAAGACCTGTATAAAATGAGGGGTTTAAAAGGAACATATCAAACTAGAGAGGCGTGTAGCTGCAGATAAAGGGGTTTGAACTCTGAAATCTCAACACAAGGTAGAGACAATAATAAACCTCCTGGTACACCTCACGGGTACACCTCACGGGTACACCTCCTGGTACACCTCCTGGTACACCTCCTGGTACACCTCACGGGTACAGCTCACTGGTACACCTCACTGGTACACCTCCTGGTACACCTCCTGGTACACCTCCTGGTACACCTCACGGGTACACCTCCTGGTACACCTCACAGGTACACCTCCTGGTACACCTCCTGGTACACCTCACGGGTACACCTCACGGATACACCTCCTGGTACACCTCCTGGTACACCTCCTGGTACACCTCACGGGTACACCTCACGGGTACACCTCCTGGTACACCTCACGGGTACACCTCCTGGTACACCTCCTGGTACACCTCACGGGTACACCTCCTGGTACACCTCACGGGTACACCTCACTGGTACACCTCACGGGTACACCTCCTGGTACAACTCCTGGTACACCTCCTGGTACACCTCACGGGTACACCTCCTGGTACACCTCACGGGTACACCTCACGGGTACACCTCCTGGTACACCTCACGGGTACACCTCACGGGTACACCTCCTGGTACACCTCCTGGTACACCTCACGGGTACACCTCACGGGTACACCTCCTGGTACACCTCACGGGTACACCTCCTGGTACACCTCCTGGTACACCTCACGGGTACACCTCCTGGTACACCTCACGGGTACACCTCACGGGTACACCTCCTGGTACACCTCCTGGTACACCTCACGGGTACAGCTCACTGGTACACCTCACTGGTACATCTCCTGGTACACCTCCTGGTACACCTCACGGGTACACCTCCTGGTACACCTCACGGGTACACCTCCTGGTACACCTCCTGGTACACCTCACGGGTACACCTCCTGGTACACCTCACGGGTACACCTCACGGGTACACCTCCTGGTACACCTCCTGGTACACCTCACGGGTACACCTCCTGGTACACCTCCTGGTACACCTCACGGGTACACCTCCTGGTACACCTCACGGGTACACCTCACGGGTACACCTCCTGGTACACCTCACTGGTACACCTCACGGGTACAGCTCCTGGTACACCTCCTGGTACATCTCCTGGTACACCTCCTGGTACACCTCCTGGTACACCTCACGGGTACACCTCCTGGTACACCTCCTGGTACACCTCACGGGTACACCTCCTGGTACACCTCACGGGTACACCTCACGGGTACACCTCACGGGTACACCTCCTGGTACACCTCACGGGTACACCTCCTGGTACACCTCCTGGTACACCTCACGGGTACACCTCCTGGTACACCTCACGGGTACACCTCCTGGTACACCTCCTGGTACACCTCACGGGTACACCTCCTGGTACACCTCACGGGTACACCTCCTGGTACACCTCACGGGTACACCTCACGGGTACACCTCCTGGTACACCTCACTGGTACACCTCACGGGTACACCTCCTGGTACACCTCCTGGTACACCTCACGGGTACACCTCCTGGTACACCTCCTGGTACACCTCACGGGTACACCTCCTGGTACACCTCACGGGTACACCTCACGGGTACACCTCCTGGTACACCTCCTGGTACACCTCACGGGTACACCTCACGGGTACACCTCCTGGTACACCTCACGGGTACACCTCCTGGTACACCTCCTGGTACACCTCACGGGTACACCTCCTGGTACACCTCCTGGTACACCTCACGGGTACACCTCCTGGTACACCTCACGGGTACACCTCCTGGTACACCTCACGGGTACACCTCACGGGTACACCTCCTGGTACACCTCACTGGTACACCTCATGGGTACACCTCCTGGTACACCTCCTGGTACACCTCCTGGTACACCTCACGGGTACACCTCCTGGTACACCTCCTGGTACACCTCACGGGTACACCTCCTGGTACACCTCCTGGTACACCTCCTGGTACACCTCACGGGTACACCTCCTGGTACACCTCCTGGTACACCTCACGGGTACACCTCCTGGTACACCTCCTGGTACACCTCACGGGTACACCTCACGGGTACACCTCCTGGTACACCTCCTGGTACACCTCACGGGTACACCTCACGGGTACACCTCCTGGTACACCTCCTGGTACACCTCCTGGTACACCTCACGGGTACACCTCACGGGTACACCTCCTGGTACACCTCACGGGTACACCTCCTGGTACACCTCCTGGTACACCTCACGGGTACACCTCCTGGTACACCTCCTGGTACACCTCACGGGTACACCTCCTGGTACACCTCACGGGTACACCTCACGGGTACACCTCCTGGTACACCTCCTGGTACACCTCACGGGTACACCTCACGGGTACACCTCCTGGTACACCTCACGGGTACACCTCCTGGTACACCTCACGGGTACACCTCACGGGTACACCTCCTGGTACACCTCACGGGTACACCTCCTGGTACACCTCCTGGTACACCTCACGGGTACACCTCACGGGTACACCTCCTGGTACACCTCCTGGTACACCTCCTGGTACACCTCACGGGTACAGCTCACTGGTACACCTCACTGGTACACCTCCTGGTACACCTCCTGGTACACCTCCTGGTACACCTCACGGGTACACCTCCTGGTACACCTCACAGGTACACCTCCTGGTACACCTCCTGGTACACCTCACGGGTACACCTCACGGATACACCTCCTGGTACACCTCCTGGTACACCTCCTGGTACACCTCACGGGTACACCTCACGGGTACACCTCCTGGTACACCTCACGGGTACACCTCCTGGTACACCTCCTGGTACACCTCACGGGTACACCTCCTGGTACACCTCACGGGTACACCTCACTGGTACACCTCACGGGTACACCTCCTGGTACAACTCCTGGTACACCTCCTGGTACACCTCACGGGTACACCTCCTGGTACACCTCACGGGTACACCTCACGGGTACACCTCCTGGTACACCTCACGGGTACACCTCACGGGTACACCTCCTGGTACACCTCCTGGTACACCTCACGGGTACACCTCACGGGTACACCTCCTGGTACACCTCACGGGTACACCTCCTGGTACACCTCCTGGTACACCTCACGGGTACACCTCCTGGTACACCTCACGGGTACACCTCACGGGTACACCTCCTGGTACACCTCCTGGTACACCTCACGGGTACAGCTCACTGGTACACCTCACTGGTACATCTCCTGGTACACCTCCTGGTACACCTCACGGGTACACCTCCTGGTACACCTCACGGGTACACCTCCTGGTACACCTCCTGGTACACCTCACGGTACACCTCCTGGTACACTCACGGGTACACTCACGGGTACACCTCCTGGTACACCTCCTGGTACACCTCACGGGTACACCTCCTGGTACACCTCCTGGTACACCTCACGGGTACACCTCCTGGTACACCTCACGGGTACACCTCACGGGTACACCTCCTGGTACACCTCACTGGTACACCTCACGGGTACAGCTCCTGGTACACCTCCTGGTACATCTCCTGGTACACCTCCTGGTACACCTCCTGGTACACCTCACGGGTACACCTCCTGGTACACCTCCTGGTACACCTCACGGGTACACCTCCTGGTACACCTCACGGGTACACCTCACGGGTACACCTCACGGGTACACCTCCTGGTACACCTCACGGGTACACCTCCTGGTACACCTCCTGGTACACCTCACGGGTACACCTCCTGGTACACCTCACGGGTACACCTCCTGGTACACCTCCTGGTACACCTCACGGGTACACCTCCTGGTACACCTCACGGGTACACCTCCTGGTACACCTCACGGGTACACCTCACGGGTACACCTCCTGGTACACCTCACTGGTACACCTCACGGGTACACCTCCTGGTACACCTCCTGGTACACCTCCTGGTACACCTCACGGGTACACCTCCTGGTACACCTCCTGGTACACCTCACGGGTACACCTCCTGGTACACCTCACGGGTACACCTCACGGGTACACCTCCTGGTACACCTCCTGGTACACCTCACGGGTACACCTCACGGGTACACCTCCTGGTACACCTCACGGGTACACCTCCTGGTACACCTCCTGGTACACCTCACGGGTACACCTCCTGGTACACCTCCTGGTACACCTCACGGGTACACCTCCTGGTACACCTCACGGTACACCTCCTGGTACACCTCACGGGTACACCTCACGGGTACACCTCCTGGTACACCTCACTGGTACACCTCATGGGTACACCTCCTGGTACACCTCCTGGTACACCTCCTGGTACACCTCACGGGTACACCTCCTGGTACACCTCCTGGTACACCTCACGGGTACACCTCCTGGTACACCTCCTGGTACACCTCCTGGTACACCTCACGGGTACACGGGTACACCTCCGGTACACCTCACGGTACACCTCCTGGTACACCTCCTGGTACACCTCACGGGTACACCTCACGGGTACACCTCCTGGTACACCTCCTGGTACACCTCACGGGTACACCTCACGGGTACACCTCCTGGTACACCTCCTGGTACACCTCCTGGTACACCTCACGGGTACACCTCACGGGTACACCTCCTGGTACACCTCACGGGTACACCTCCTGGTACACCTCCTGGTACACCTCACGGGTACACCTCCTGGTACACCTCCTGGTACACCTCACGGGTACACCTCCTGGTACACCTCACGGGTACACCTCACGGGTACACCTCCTGGTACACCTCACTGGTACACCTCACGGGTACACCTCACGGGTACACCTCCTGGTACAACCTCCTGGTACACCTCCTGGTACACCTCCTGGGTACACCTCACGGGTACACCTCCTGGTACACCTCACGGGTACACCTCACGGGTACACCTCCTGGTACACCTCCTGGTACCTCACGGTACAGCTCACTGGTACACCTCACTGGTACATCTCCTGGTACACCTCCTGGTACACCTCACGGGTACACCTCCTGGTACACCTCACGGGTACACCTCCTGGTACACCTCACACCTCACGGGTACACCTCCTGGTACACCTCACGGGTACACCTCACGGGTACACCTCCTGGTACACCTCCTGGTACACCTCACGGGTACACCTCCTGGTACACCTCCTGGTACACCTCACGGGTACACCTCCTGGTACACCTCACGGGTACACCTCACGGGTACACCTCCTGGTACACCTCACTGGTACACCTCACGGGTACAGCTCCTGGTACACCTCCTGGTACATCTCCTGGTACACCTCCTGGTACACCTCCTGGTACACCTCACGGGTACACCTCCTGGTACACCTCCTGGTACACTCACGGTACACCTCCTGGTACACCTCACGGGTACACCTCACGGGTACACCTCCGGGTACACCTCCTGGTACACCTCACGGGTACACCTCCTGGTACACCTCCTGGTACACCTCACGGGTACACCTCCTGGTACACCTCACGGGTACACCTCCTGGTACACCTCCTGGTACACCTCCTGGTACACCTCACGGGTTAACCTCCTGGTACACCTCACGGGTACACCTCACGGGTACACCTCCTGGTACACCTCACTGGTACACCTCACGGGTACACCTCCTGGTACACCTCCTGGTACACCTCCTGGTACACCTCACGGGTACACCTCCTGGTACACCTCCTGGTACACCTCACGGGTACACCTCCTGGTACACCTCACGGGTACACTCACGGGTACACCTCCTGGTACACCTCCTGGTACACCTCACGGGTACACCTCACGGGTACACCTCCTGGTACACCTCACGGGTACACCTCCTGGTACACCTCCTGGTACACCTCACGGGTACACCTCCTGGTACACCTCCTGGTACACCTCACGGGTACACCTCCTGGTACACCTCACGGGTACACCTCCTGGTACACCTCACTGGTACACCTCACGGGTACACCTCCTGGTACACCTCACTGGTACACCTCATGGGTACACCTCCTGGTACACCTCCTGGTACACCTCCTGGTACACCTCACGGGTACACCTCCTGGTACACCTCCTGGTACACCTCACGGGTACACCTCCTGGTACACCTCCTGGTACACCTCCTGGTACACCTCACGGGTACACCTCCTGGTACACCTCCTGGTACACCTCACGGGTACACCTCCTGGTACACCTCCTGGTACACCTCACGGGTACACCTCACGGGTACACCTCCTGGTACACCTCCTGGTACACCTCACGGGTACACCTCACGGGTACACCTCCTGGTACACCTCCTGGTACACCTCCTGGTACACCTCACGGGTACACCTCACGGGTACACCTCCTGGTACACCTCACGGGTACACCTCCTGGTACACCTCCTGGTACACCTCACGGGTACACCTCCTGGTACACCTCCTGGTACACCTCACGGGTACACCTCCTGGTACACCTCACGGGTACACCTCCTGGTACACCTCACGGGTACACCTCACGGGTACACCTCCTGGTACACCTCACTGGTACACCTCATGGGTACACCTCCTGGTACACCTCCTGGTACACCTCCTGGTACACCTCACGGGTACACCTCCTGGTACACCTCCTGGTACACCTCACGGGTACACCTCCTGGTACACCTCCTGGTACACCTCCTGGTACACCTCACGGGTACACCTCCTGGTACACCTCCTGGTACACCTCACGGGTACACCTCCTGGTACACCTCCTGGTACACCTCACGGGTACACCTCCTGGTACACCTCCTGGTACACCTCACGGGTACACCTCACGGGTACACCTCCTGGTACACCTCCTGGTACACCTCACGGGTACACCTCCTGGTACACATCCTGGTACACCTCACGGGTACACCTCCTGGTACACCTCACGGGTACACCTCACGGGTACACCTCCTGGTACACCTCACGGGTACAGCTCACTGGTACACCTCACTGGTACACCTCATGGTACACCTCCAGGTACACCTACTGGTACACCTCACGGGTACACCTCCTGGTACACCTCACGGGTACACCTCCTGGTACACCTCCTGGTACACCTCACGGGTACACCTCCTGGTACACCTCACGGGTACACCTCCTGGTACACCTCACGGGTACACCTCCTGGTACACCTCACGGGTACACCTCCTGGTACACCTCACGGGTACACCTCACGGGTACACCTCCTGGTACACATCAAGGGTACACCTCCTGGTACACCTCACTGGTACACCTCACTGATACACCTCACTGGTACACCTCCGGGTACACCTCCTGGTACACCTCACTGGTACACCTCCGGGTACACCTCCTGGTACACCTCACGGGTACACCTCCTGGTACACCTCACGCGTACACCTCACGGGTACACCTCCTGGTACACCTCACTGGTACACCTCATGGGTACACCTCCTGGTACACCTCCTGGTACACCTCACGGGTACACCTCACGGGTACACCTCACGGGTACACCTCCTGGTACACCTCCTGGTACACCTCACGGGTACACCTCAAGGGTACACCTCCTGGTACACCTCACGGGTACACCTCCTGGTACACCTCACGGGTACACCTCCTGGTACACCTCACTGGTACACCTCACTGATACACCTCACTGGTACACCTCCGGGTACACCTCCTGGTACACCTCACTGGTACACCTCCTGGTACACCTCCTGGTACACCTCACGGGTACACCTCCTGGTACACCTCACGGGTACACCTCACGGGTACACCTCCTGGTACACCTCCTGGTACACCTCACGGGTACACCTCCTGGTACACCTCCTGGTACACCTCACGGGTACACCTCCTGGTACACCTCACGGGTACACCTCACGGGTACACCTCCTGGTACACCTCACGGGTACACCTCATGGGTACACCTCCTGGTACACCTCACTGGTACACCTCACGGGTACACCTCCTGGTACACCTCCTGGTACACCTCACGGGTACACCTCAAGGGTACACCTCCTGGTACACCTCACGGGTACAGCTCACTGGTACACCTCACTGGTACACCTCATGGTACACCTCCTGGTACACCTCCTGGTACACCTCACGGGTACACCTCCTGGTACACCTCACGGGTACACCTCCTGGTACACCTCACGGGTACACCTCACTGGTACACCTCCTGGTACACCTCACGGGTACAGCTCACTGGTACACCTCACTGGTACACCTCATGGTACACCTCCTGGTACACCTCCTGGTACACCTCACGGGTACACCTCCTGGTACACTCCGGGTACACCTCCTGGTACCTCCTGGTACACCTCACGGGTACACCTCCTGGTACACCTCCTGGTACACCTCACGGGTACACCTCCTGGTACACCTCACGGGTACACCTCACGGTACACCTCCTGGTACACCTCACTGGTACACCTCATGGGTACACCTCCTGGTACACCTCCTGGTACACCTCCTGGTACACCTCACGGGTACACCTCCTGGTACACCTCCTGGTACACCTCCTGGTACACCTCCTGGTACACCTCACGGGTACACCTCACGGGTACACCTCCTGGTACACCTCCTGGTACACCTCACGGGTACACCTCCTGGTACACCTCACGGGTACACCTCCTGGTACACCTCACGGGTACACCTCCTGGTACACCTCCTGATACACCTCACGGGTACACCTCACGGGTACACCTCCTGGTACACCTCACGCGTACACCTCACGGGTACACCTCCTGGTACACCTCACTGGTACACCTCATGGGTACACCTCCTGGTACACCTCCTGGTACACCTCACGGGTACACCTCCTGGTACACCTCACGGGTACACCTCCTGGTACACCTCACGGGTACACCTCCTGGTACACCTCCTGGTACACCTCACGGGTACACCTCAGGGTACACCTCCTGGTACACCACGGGTACACCTCCTGGTACACCTCACGGGTACACCTCCTGGTACCTCCACCTCACGGGTACACCTCCTGGTACACCTCACGGGTACACCTCCTGGTACACCTCACGGGTACACCTCCTGGTACACCTCACGGGTACACCTCCTGGTACACCTCACGGGTACACCTCACGGGTACACCTCCTGGTACACCTCACGGGTACACCTCCTGGTACACCTCCTGGTACACTCACTGATACACCACTGGTACACCTCCTCCTGGTACACCTCACTGGTACACCTCCTGGTACACTCCTGGTACACCTCACGGGTACACCTCCTGGTACACCTCACGGGTACACCTCACGGGTACACCTCCTGGTACACCTCCTGGTACACCTCACGGGTACACCTCCTGGTACACCTCCTGGTACACCTCACGGGTACACCTCCTGGTACACCTCACGGGTACACCTCACGGTACACCTCCTGGTACACCTCACGGGTACCTCACGGGTACACCTCCTGGTACACCTCCTGGTACACCTCACGGGTACACCTCCTGGTACACCTCCTGGTACACTCACGGTACACCTCCTGGTACACCTCCTGGTACACCTCACGGGTACACCTCACGGGTACACCTCACGGGTACACCTCCTGGTACACCTCCTGGTACACTCACGGGTACACCTCCTGGTACACCTCCTGGTACACCTCCTGGTACACCTCACGGGTACACCTCAAGGGTACACCTCCTGGTACACCTCACGGGTACACCTCCTGGTACACCTCACGGGTACACCTCACGGGTACACCTCCTGGTACACCTCACGGGTACACCTCCTGGTACACCTCACGGGTACACCTCCTGGTACACCTC
Organism: Oncorhynchus nerka; assembly: GCF_034236695.1. Taxonomy (NCBI): domain Eukaryota; kingdom Metazoa; phylum Chordata; class Actinopteri; order Salmoniformes; family Salmonidae; genus Oncorhynchus; species Oncorhynchus nerka. Next base: position 93,080,657 of record NC_088410.1, read on the forward strand.
ACGGGTACACCTCACGGGTACACCTCCTGGTACACCTCACGGGTACACCTCCTGGTACACCTCACTGGTACACCTCACTGGTACACCTCCTGGTACACCTCACTGGTACACCTCACTGATACACCTCACTGGTACACCTCCTGGTACACCTCCTGGTACACCTCACTGGTACACCTCCTGGTACACCTCCTGGTACACCTCACGGGTACACCTCCTGGTACACCTCACGGGTACACCTCACGGGTACACCTCCTGGTACACCTCCTGGTACACCTCACGGGTACACCTCCTGGTACACCTCCTGGTACACCTCACGGGTACACCTCCTGGTACACCTCACGGGTACACCTCACGGGTACACCTCCTGGTACACCTCACGGGTACACCTCATGGGTACACCTCCTGGTACACCTCACTGGTACACCTCACGGGTACACCTCCTGGTACACCTCCTGGTACACCTCCTGGTACACCTCACGGGTACACCTCCTGGTACACCTCCTGGTACACCTCACGGGTACACCTCCTGGTACACCTCACGGGTACACCTCACGGGTACACCTCCTGGTACACCTCCTGGGTACACCTCACGGGTACACCTCCTGGTACACCTCCTGGTACACCTCACGGGTACACCTCCTGGTACACCTCCTGGTACACCTCACGGGTACACCTCCTGGTACACCTCCTGGTACACCTCACGGGTACACCTCCTGGTACACCTCACGGGTACACCTCCTGGTACACCTCACGGGTACACCTCACGGGTACACCTCCTGGTACACCTCACTGGTACACCTCATGGGTACACCTCCTGGTACACCTCCTGGTACACCTCCTGGTACACCTCCTGGTACACCTCACGGGTACACCTCCTGGTACACCTCCTGGTACACCTCCTGGTACACCTCCTGGTACACCTCACGGGTACACCTCACGGGTACACCTCCTGGTACACCTCCTGGTACACCTCACGGGTACACCTCCTGGTACACCTCACGGGTACACCTCCTGGTACACCTCCTGGTACACCTCCTGGTACACCTCACGGGTACACCTCACTGGTACACCTCCTGGTACACCTCACGGGTACACCTCCTGGTACACCTCATGGGGGTACACCTCACTGGGGTACACCTCCTGGTACACCTCATGGGTACACCTCACTGGTACACCTCACTGGTACACCTCCTGGTACACCTCCTGGTACACCTCCTGGTACACCACTGGTACACCTCCTGGTACACCTCACGGGTACACCTCCTGGTACACCTCCTGGTACACCTCCGGGTCCTGGTACACCTCACGGGTACACCTCCTGGTACACCTCCTGGTACACCTCCTGGTACACCTCCTGGTACACCTCTGGTACACCTCACGGGTACACCTCACGGGTACACCTCCTGGTACACCTCCTGGTACACCTCACGGGTACACCTCACGGGTACACCTCCTGGTACACCTCACGGGTACACCTCCTGGTACACCTCCTGGTACACCTCACGGGTACACCTCCTGGTACACCTCCTGGTACACCTCACGGGTACACCTCCTGGTACACCTGGTACACCTCCTGGTACACCTCACGGGTACACCTCACGGGTACACCTCCTGGTACACCTCCTGGTACACCTCATGGGTACACCTCCTGGTACACCTCCTGGTACACCTCCTGGTACACCTCACGGGTACACCTCCTGGTACACCTCCTGGTACACCTCACGGGTACACCTCCTGGTACACCTCCTGGTACACCTCACGGGTACACCTCACGGGTACACCTCCTGGTACACCTCCTGGTACACCTCCTGGTACACCTCACGGGTACACCTCCTGGTACACCTCACGGGTACACCTCCTGGTACACCTCACGGGTACACCTCCTGGTACACCTCCTGATACACCTCACGGGTACACCTCCTGGTACACCTCCTGGTACACCTCACGGGTACCTCACGGGTACACCTCCTGGTACACCTCCTGGTACACCTCATGGGTACACCTCCTGGTACACCTCCTGGTACACCTCACGGTACACCTCCTGGTACACCTCACGGGTACACCTCACGGGTACACCTCCTGGTACACCTCACGGGTACACTCACGGGTACACCTCCTGGTACACTCCTGGTACACCTCACAGGGTACACCTCCTGGTACACCTCCTGGTACACCTCACTGGTACACCTCACGGGTACACCTCCTCACGGGTACACCTCCTGGTACACCTCACTGGTACACCTCCTGGTACACACCTGGTACACCTCACGGGTACACCTCCTGGTACACCTCACTGGTACACCTCACTGATACACCTCACTGGTACACCTCCTGGTACACCTCCTGGTACACCTCACTGGTACACCTCCTGGTACACCTCCTGGTACACCTCACTGGTACACCTCCTGGTACACCTCACGGGTACACCTCCTGGTACACCTCCTGGTACACCTCCTGGTACACCTCACGGGTACACCTCCTGGTACACCTCACGGTACACCTCCTGGTACACCTCACGGGTACACCTCCTGGTACACCTCCTGGTACACCTCACGGGTACACCTCCTGGTACACCTCCTGGTACACCTCACTGGTACACCTCACTGGTACACCTCCTGGTACACCTCCTGGTACACCTCCTGGTACACCTCACGGGTACACCTCCTGGTACACCTCCTGGTACACCTCACGGGTACACCTCCTGGTACACCTCACGGGTACACCTCCTGGTACACCTCCTGGTACACTCACTGGTACACCTCCTGGTACACCTCACGGGTCACCTCCTGGTACACCTCACTGGTACACCTCCTGGTACACCTCCTGGTACACCTCCTGGTACACCTCACGGGTACACCTCCTGGTACACCTCCTGGTACACCTCACGGGTACACCTCCTGGTACACCTCCTGGTACACCTCACGGGTACACCTCCTGGTACACCTCCTGGTACACCTCACGGTACACCTCCTGGTACCTCCTACACACGGGTACACCTCCTGGTACACCTCACGGGTACACCTCCTGGTACACCTCCTGGTACACCTCACGGGTACACCTCACGGGTACACCTCCTGGTACACCTCACGGGTACACCTCACTGGTACACCTCCTGGTACACCTCCGGGGTACACCTCCTGGTACACCTCCTGGTACACCTCCTGGTACACCTCACGGGTACACCTCCTGGTACACCTCACGGGTACACCTCACCTCCTGGTACACCTCACTGGTACACCTCACTGGTACACCTCCTGGTACACTCCTGGTACACCTCACTGGTACACCTCCTGGTACACCTCCTGGTACACCTCACGGGTACACCTCACCTCACGGGTACACCTCCTGGTACACCTCCTGGTACACCTCACGGGTACACCTCCTGGTACACCTCCTGGTACACTCACGGGTACACCTCCTGGTACACCTCCTGGTACACCTCACGGGTACACCTCCTGGTACACCTCCTGGTACCTCACGGGTACACCTCCTGGTACACCTCACTGGTACACCTCACGGGTACACCTCCTGGTACACCTCCTGGTACACCTCCTGGTACACCTCACTGGTACACCTCCTGGTACACCTCACGGGTACACCTCCTGGTACACCTCACGGGTACACCTCCTCACGGGTACACCTCCTGGTACACCTCACGGGTACACCTCCTGGTACTGGTACCTGGTGCACCTCCTGGTACACCTCCTGGTACACCTCACGGGTACACCTCCTGGTACACCTCACTGGTACACCTCACGGGTACACCTCCTGGTACACTCACGGGTCCTGGTACACCTCCTGGGTACACCTCCTGGTACACCTCACGGGTACACCTCCTGGTACACCTCCGGGTACACCTCCTGGTACACCTCCTGGTACACCTCACGGGTACACCTCCTGGTACACCTCCTGGTACACTGGTACACCTCCTGGTACACCTCCTGGTACACCTCACGGGTACACCTCCTGGTACACCTCCTGGTACACCTCCTGGTACACCTCCTGGTACACCTCCGGGTACACCTCCTGGTACACCTCCTGGTACACCTCACGGGTACACCTCACTGGTACACCTCCTGGTACACCTCCTGGTACACCTCCTGGTACACCTCACCTCCTGGTACACCTCCGGGTACACCTCCTGGTACACCTCACTGGTACACCTCCTGGTACACCTCACTGGTACACTCACGGGTACACCTCCTGGTGCACCTCCACCGTACCTCCTGGTCACGGGTACACACCTCCTGGTACACCTCACGGGTACAATTCTCCTGGTACACCTCACTGGTACACCTCCTGGTACACCTCACGGGTACACCACTGGTACACCTCCTGGTACACCTCACGGGTACACCTCCTGGTACACCTCCTGGTACACCTCACTGGTACACCTCACGGGTACACCTCCTGGTACACCTCACGGGGTACACCTCCTGGTACACCTCACTGGTACACCTCACTGGTACACCTCCTGGTACACCTCATGGGTACACCTCCTGGTACACCTCACGGGTACACCTCCTGGTACACCTCACTGGTACACCTCCTGGTACACCTCCTGGTACACCTCACGGGTACACCTCCTGGTACACCTCACGGGTACACCTCCTGGTACACCTCCTGGTACACCTCACGGGTACACCTCCTGGTACACCTCACGGGTACACCTCCTGGTACACCTCCTGGTACACCTCACGGGTACACCTCCTGGTACACCTCCTGGTACACCTCACGGGTACACCTCCTGGTACACCTCCTGGTACACCTCACGGGTACACCTCCTGGTACACCTCACTGGTACACCTCACTGGTACACCTCACTGGTACACCTCCTGGTACACCTCCTCACCTCCTGGTACACCTCCTGGTACACCTCACCTCACTGGTACACCTCCTGGTACACCTCCTGGTACACCTCACGGGTACACCTCCTGGTACACCTCCTGGTACACCTCACGGGTACACCTCCTGGTACACCTCCTGGTACACCTCACGGGTACACCTCCTGGTACACCTCCGGGTACACCTCACGGGTACACCTCCTGGTACACCTCACTGGTACACCTCCTGGTACACCTCCTGGTACACCTCACGGGTACACCTCCTGGTACACCTCCTGGTACACCTCACGGGTGGTACACACCGGGTACACCTCCTGGTACACCTCACGGGTACACCTCACGGGTACACCTCCTGGTACACCTCCTGGTACACCTCACGGGTACACCTCCTGGTACACCTCTGGTACACCTCCTGGTACACCTCACGGGTACACCTCCTGGTACACTCCTACCTGGTACACCTCACGGGTACACCTCCTGGTACACCTCCTGGTACACCTCACGGGTACACCTCCTGGTACACCTCCTGGTACACCTCCTGGTACACCTCCTGGTACACCTCACTGGTACACCTCCTGGTACACCTCTGGTACACCTCCTGGTACACCTCCTGGTACACCTCCTGGTACACCTCACTGGTACACCTCCTGGTACACCTCACGGGTACACCTCCTGGTACACTCCTGGTACACCTCACGGGTACACCTCCTGGTACACCTCACTGGTACACCTCACGGGTACACCTCCTGGTACACCTCCTGGTACACCTCACGGGTACACCTCACGGGTACACCTCCTGGTACACTCCTGGTACACCTCACGGGTACACCTCCTGGTACACCTCCTGGTACACCTCCTGGTACACCTCCTGGTACACCTCCTGGTACACCCTCCTACCTCCTGGTACACCTCACGGGTACACCTCCTGGTACACCTCCTGGTACACCTCACGGGTACACCTCCTGGGTCACACCTCCTGGTACACCTCCTGGTACACCTCCTCATGGGTACACCTCCTGGTACACCTCCTGGTACACACCTCACTGGTACACCTCCTGGTACACCTCACGGGTACACCTCCTGGTACACCTCCTGGTACACCTCACGGGTACACCTCCTGGTACACCTCCTGGTACACCTCACGGGTACACCTCCTGGTACACCTCCTGGTACACCTCACGGGTACACCTCCTGGTACACCTCCTGGTACACCTCCTGCACACCTCACGGTACACCTCCTGGTACACCTCCTGGTACACCTCCTGGTACACCTCCTGGTACACCTCACGGGTACACCCTCCTGGTACACCTCCTGGTACACCTCCTGGTACACCTCCTGGTACACCTCACGGGTACACCTCCTACACTCACGGGTACACCTCCTGGTACACCTCACGGGTACACCTCCTGGTACACCTCCTGGTACACCTCACGGGTACACCTCCTGGTACACCTCCTGGTACACCTCACGGGTACACCTCCTGGTACACCTCACTGGTACACCTCCGGGGTACACCTCACGGGTACACCTCCTGGTACACCTCCTGGTACACCTCACGGGTACACCTCCTGGTACACCTCCTGGTACACCTCACGGTACACCTCCTGGTACACCTCACGGGTACACCTCCTGGTACACCTCCTGGTACACCTCACTGGTACACCTCCTGGTACACCTCACTGGTACACCTCCTGGTACACACCTCTGGTACACCTCACGGGTACACTCCTGGTACACCTCACTCCTGGTACACCTCCTGGTACACCTCACGGTACACCTCCTGGTACACCTCCACGGTACACCTCCTGGTACACCTCACGGGTACACCTCCTGGTACACCTCCGGGTACACCTCTGGTACACCTCCTGGTACACCTCATCCTGGTACACCTCACTGGTACACCTCCTGGTACACCTCACTGGTACACCTCCTGGTACACCTCCTGGTACACCTCACGGGTACAGCTCACGGGTACACCTCACTGGTACACCTCACCTCATGGTACACCTCCTGGTACACCTCACGGGTACACTCCTGGTACACCTCAGGTACACCTCCTGGTACACCTCACGGGTACACCTCCTGGTACACCTCCTGGTACACCTCACTGGTACACCTCCTGGTACACCTCCTGGTACACCTCCTGGTACACCTCCTGGTACACCTCCTGGTACACCTCCTGGTACACCTCCTGGTACACCTCACGGGTACACCTCCTGGTACACCTCACGGGTACACCTCCTGGTACACCTCCTGGTACACTGGTACACCTCACGGGTACACCTGGTCACGGTACACCTCACGGGTACACCTCCTGGTACACCTCACTGGTACACCTCGGGTACACCTCCTGGTACACCTCACTGGTACACCTGGGTACACCTCCTGGTACACCTCACTGGTACACCTCCTGGTACACCTCCTGGTGGGTACACCTCCTGGTACACCTCCTGGTACACCTCACTGGTACACCTCCTGGTACACCCTCCTGGTACACCTCACGGGTACACCTCACTGGTACACCTCACTGGTACACCTCACTGGTACACCTCACGGGTACACCTCCTGGTACACCTCCTGGTACACCTCACGGGTACACCTCCTGGTACACCTCCTGGTACACCTCACGGGTACACCTCCTGGTACACCTCCTGGTACCTCATGGGTACACCTCCTGGTACACCTCCTGGTACACCTCACGGGTACACCTCCTGGTACACCTCACTGGTACACCTCCTGGTACCTCCTGGTACACCTCACTGGTACACCTCACGGGTACACCTCCTGGTACACCTCCTGGTACACCTCACGGGTACACCTCCTGGTACACCTCCTGGTACACCTCACGGGTACACCTCCTGGTACACCTCACTGGTACACCTCACTGGTACACCTCCTGGTACACCTCCTGGTACACCTCACTGGTACACCTCCTGGTACACCTCCTGGTACACCTCACTGGTACACCTCCTCACCTCCTGGTACACCTCACTGGTACACCTCCTGGTACACCTCCTGGTACACCTCACGGGTACACCTCCTGGTCACCCTGGTACACCTCCTGGTACACCTCACGGGTACACCTCCTGGTACACCTCCTGGTACACCTCCTGGTACACCTCACGGGTACACCTCCTGGTACACCTCCTGGTACACCTCACGGGTACACCTCCTGGTACACCTCCTGGTACACCTCACGGGTACACCTCCTGGTACACCTCACGGGTACACCTCACGGGTACACCTCCTGGTACACCTCCTGGTACACCCGGGTACACCACGGGTACACCTCCTGGTACACCTCACGGGTACACCTCCTGGTACTCACGGGTACACCTCACGGGTACACCTACACCTGGTACACCTCACGGGTACACCTCCTGGTACACCTCACTGGTACACCTCCTGGTACACCTCCTGGTACACCTCACTGGTACACCTCCTGGTACACCTCACTGGTACACCTCCTGGTACACCTCACCACGGTACACCTCCTGGTACACCTCCACCTGGTACACCTCCTGGTACACCTCCTGGTACACCTCCTGGTACACCTCCTGGTACACCTCCTGGTACACCTCACGGGTACACCTCCTGGTACACCTCCTGGTACACCTCACGGGTACACCTCCTGGTACACCTCCTGGTACACCTCACGGGTACACCTCCTGGTACACCTCCTGGTACACCTCACGGGTACACCTCCTGGTACACCTCCTGGTACACCTCACTGGTACACCTCCGGGTACACCTCACGGGTACACCTCCTGGTACACCTCCTGGTACACCTCACGGGTACACCTCCTGGTACACCTCCTGGTACACCTCACGGGTACACCTCCTGGTACACCTCCTGGTACACCTCACGGGTACACCACGGGTACACCCACGGGTACACCTCAGGTACACCTCCTGGTACACCTCCTGGTACACCTCACGGGTACACCTCACGGGTACACCTCCTGGTACACCTCACGGGTACACCTCCTGGTACACCTCACGGGTACACCTCCTGGTACACCTCACGGGTACACCTCCTGGTACACCTCACGGGTACACCTCCTGGTACACCTCACGGGTACACCTCACGGGTACACCTCCTGGTACACCTCACTGGTACACCTCACGGGTACCTCCACCTCCTGGTACACCTCACGGGTACACCTCCTGGTACACCTCCTGGTACACTCACGGGTACACCTCCTGGTACTGGTACACCTCACGGGTACACCTCCTGGTACACCTCCTGGTACACCTCACGGGTACACCTCCTGGTACACCTCCTGGTACACACTCACTGGTACACCACTGGTACACCTCACGGGTACACCTCCTGGTACACCTCCTGGTACACCTACACCACGGGTACACCTCCTGGTACACCTCCTGGTACACCTCCTGGTACACCTCACGGGTACACCTCCTGGTACACCTCCTGGTACACCTCCTGGTACACCTCCTGGTACACCTCCTGGTACACCTCACGGGTACACCTCCTGGTACACCTCACTGGTACACCTCCTGGTACACCTCACTGGTACACCTCCTGGTACACCTCCTGGTACACCTCACTGGGTACACCACCTCCTGGTACACCTCACGGGTACACCTCCTGGTACACCTCACGGGTACACCTCCTGGTACACCTCCTGGGTACACCTCCTGGTACACCTCCTGGTACACCTCCTGGTACACTCACGGTACACCTCCTGGTACACCTCACGGGTACACCTCCTGGTACACCTCACGGGTACACCTCCTGGTACACCTCACGGGTACACCTCCTGGTACACCTCACGGGTACACCTCCTGGTACACCTCCTGGTACACTCACGGGTACACCTCACTGGTACACCTCACTGATACACCTCACTGGTACACCTCCTGGTACACCTCCTGGTACACCTCACTGGTACACCTCCTGGTACACCTCTCTGGTACACCTCCTGGTACACCTCCTGGTACACCTCACGGGTACACCTCCTGGTACACCTCACGGGTACACCTCCTGGTACACCTCACTGGTACACCTCACTGATACACCTCACTGGTACACCTCCTGGTACACCTCCTGGTACACCTCACTGGTACACCTCCTGGTACACCTCCTGGTCTCACTGGTACAGCTCACTGGTACACCTCACGGGTACAGCTGTCTAGCTGTCCTAAGTATCTAGAAAGTGAATTTAAGTGGGACCATTCCACTACTCTACTCAAATCACTGTAGTACGCTACTCCCAACGGGAACCATCGACACGACTGGCTAGCTGATCTTCAAAAGGAGGCAGCTTCAGGAGCGAATGGAAAGTAGAATAAACTGTGTAGCTCTGTTCATGACTACATGACAAGTCAACAGATACCGGAGGACGGCAGAGGAGGACAACAGAGAAGAGACTGGTGGGGGTTCTTTTGGACAGTCAGAGAATTACAAGCCGCAGAAAGGCCCAGCCAAACCCCTTTCCAAGAAGACTTGTTCTGACATAAATACACGGCGAACCAATGTATTTACACGTAAAAGCAGTGCGACACAAACAACAACACAGAGTTTACACATGGAATAAACAAACGTACAGTCAACACAATAGAAAAAAATAAAGTCTATATGCAGTGTGTGCAAATGGCGTGAGGAGATAAGGCAATAAATAGGCCATAGTAGCGAAGTAATTACAATTGAGCAAATTAACACTGGAGTGATAGATGAGCCGATGATGATGTGCAAGTAGAAATACTGATGTGCAAAAGGGCAGAAAAGTAAATAAAAAAATATGGGGATTAGGTATATTGGGTGGGCTATTTACAGATGGACTATGTACAGCTGCAGTGATTGGTTAGCTGCTCAGATAGCTGATGTTTAAAGTTAGTGAGGGAAATATAAGTCTCCAGCTTCAGCAATTTTTGCAATTCGTTCCAGTCATTGGCAACAGAGAACAAAGTAGGTGTTGGCTTTGGGGATGACCAGTGAGATATACCTGGTGGAGCACGTACTATGGGTGGGTGCTGTTATCGTGTAGTACAAGTAGGTAAGGCTGGAGTTTACGACTGTTCAGAATGATGATATGATACAAGGTTATGATTAACACTGTTTTATGGATGTGAAAGGTAAAGACCTTTTGAGTTAATTCGGGAGATGGTAACTCATTAAAGAACCACTCTCGTGGTGCCCCAAATTCCTAATGACAACAACAGATCTTAAATACTCACCAACCCCCCTGAGCATCCCCCTCTTCCTTCCCCTCCACTACCCCTCCACTACCCCTCCTATCACCCCTGCCCCCTCTTCCCTCCCCTCCACTACCCCTCCTCCCACCCCTGCTCCCTCTTCCCTAGCCTCCACTACCCCTCCTCCCTCCTCCCATCCCTGCTCCCTCTTCCTTCCCCTCCACTACCCCTCCTATCACCCCTGCTCCCTCTTCCTTCCCCTCCACTACCCCTCCTATCACCCCTGCTCCCTCTTCCCTCCACTACCCCTCCACTCCCCCCTCCTCCTCACCCCTGCTCCCTCCCACCTCCTCTCACCCCTGCTCCTCTCCCCCTCCCTCCCTCCCCTCCACTCCCCCTCCTCCTCCCACCCCTCCTCCCTCTTCTCTCCCCTCCACTACCCCTCCTCCCACTCCCTCTCCTCCCTCACCCCTCCTCCCTCCCTTTCCCTCCCTACCCCTCCTCCCACCTCTCCTCTCACCCCCCCTCCACCACCCCTCCTCCCACCCCTCCTCCCTCTTCCTCCCCTCCACTACCCCTCCTCCCTCCCTCTTCCTCCCCTACCCTCCCACCCCCTCCCTCTTCTCTCCCCCTCTCCCACTACCCCTCCTCCCACCCCTCCTCCCTCTCTGCCTCTACCCCTCCTCCCACCCTGCTCCACTCTTCCCCCTCCTCCACCCCTCCCTCCCTCCCTTCTCCTCCCACCTCCTCCCCCCTCCCTCCACTACCCCTCCTCCCACCCCTCCTCCCTCTTCTCTCTCCCCTCCACTACCCCTCCTCCCACCTCTCCTCCCTCTTCTCTCCCCTCCCTCCACTACCCCTCCTCCCTCTTCTCTCCCCTCCACTACCCTCTCTCCCTCTCCATCCCCCTCTTCCCTCCCTCCACTACCCCTCCTCCCACCTCTCCTCTCACCCCTCTTCTTTTCCCTCCCTCCACTACCCCCTCCTCCCACCTCTCCTCCTCTCCCTCCCTTCACCTCCTCCACCTCTCCTCCCTCCTCCCCTCCACTACCCCTCCTCCCTCCCCTCCTCCCTCTCCTCCACTACCCCCTCCTCCCACCTCTCCTCCCACCTCCCTCCCTCTTCCCCTCGCCTCCACTACCCCTCCTCCCACCCCTGCTCCCTCTTCTCTCCCCTCCACTACCCCTCCTCCCACCCCTCCTCCCTCTTCCCTCCCCTCCACTACCCTCCTCCCACCCCTCCTCCCTCTTCTCTTCTCTCCCCTCCACTACCCCTCCACTACCCCTCCTCCCACCCCTGCTCCCTCTTCTCTCCCTCCCTCCACTCCCCCCTCCTTCCACCCCTCCTCCCCTCCTCCTCTTCCCTCCCCTCCACTACCCCTCCTCCCACCCCCCTCTCCCTCTTCTCTCCTCCACTACCCCCTCCTCCCACCTCTCCTCTCACTCCCCTCCTCCTCCTCCCTCTTCTCTCCCTCCACTACCCCTCCTCCCACCTCCTCCTCTTCTCTCCCTCCTCCCCTCTCCCACCTCTCCTCCTCTTCTCTCCCTCCACTACCCTCCTCCCACCTCTCCTCTCACTCCTCCTCCTCTTCTCTCCCCTCCACCCCCTCCTCCCACCTCTCCTCTCACCCTCCTCCCTCTTCTCTCCCCTCCACTACCCCTCCCACTCTCCCTCTCACCCCCTCCTCACTCTTCTCCTCCCCTCACCCTCCCTCTCTCCTCCCCTCCTCCCTCTTCTCTCCCCTCCCTACCCCTCTCCCCTCCTCTCACCCCTCCTCTCCCCTCCACTCCCCTCTCCCTCCTCCTCCCTCCCTCCCCACCTCCCATCTCCTCCTCACCCTCTCCTCTCACCCCTCTCCTCCTCCTCCTCTTCCATCGACCTCCACTACCCCTCCTCCCACCCCTCCTCCTCTTCTCTCCCTCCACTACCCCTCCTCCCACCTCTCCTCTCACCCTCCTCCCTCTTCCTCGACCTCCACTCCCCTCCTCCCACCCCTCCTCCCTCTTCTCTCCCTCCACTACCCTCCTCCCACCTCTCCTCTCACCCCTCCTCCCTCTTTCCTCGACCTCCACTACCCCTCCACTACCCTCCTCCCACTCCTCCTCTTCCCTCCCCTCCCTACCCCTCCTCCCACCCCTGCTCCCTCTTCCCTCGCCTCCACTACCCATCCTCCCACCCCTCCTCCCTTCTCTCCTCCCCTCCCTACCCTCCTCCCTTCTCTCCTCCCCTCCACTACCCCTCCTCCCTTCTCTCCTCCCCTCCACTACCCCTCTTCCCTTCACTCATCCCTGAGTTTCCTCCTCTCCTCTACCCCTCCTTCCTCACATTCTCCCCTCCTCCTCCCTGGCCTAGCAGACAAAGGAGAACCAATGATTTAAGCTGACAATGTGTGTCTGCTCTAGTGGATGTGTGTGCTTTGTTTGAGCTGGATGATATGTTTGTGCGTGTGTGTGTGTGTGTGTGTGTGTGTGTGTGTGTGTGTGTGTGTGTGTGTGCGTGTGCGTGTGCGTGTGCGAGTGCGTGTCAGCTCTGGTGTTGCTGTGTGAGCTTTGTTTGAGCTGGAGGATGCTCAATGAGACGTGGAGAGTGTCATTTCTCAGGCCCGTTCCCCGAGGCTCCCCGTGAGGGAGAAAAGGGGAACATGGAATGTAGCAAACAGACTGTTCAATCAGGGGCAGAATGGAATGGTGTGAAATTACCTCCAAATGAAAGCCTCTATTATAGATGGTTGGGGGGCTGGTGGTGCTGTTGGGGCTGGTGGTGCTGTTGGGGCTGGTGGGGCTGGTGGTGCTGTTGGGGCTGGTGGTGCTGTTGGGGCTGGTGGTGCTGTTGGGGCTGGTGGTGCTGTTGAGGCTGTTGAGGCTGGTGGTGCTGTTGGGGCTGGTGGTGCTGTTGGGGTTGGTGGTGCTGTTGGGGTTGGTGGTGCTGTTGAGGCTGTTGAGGCTGGTGGTGCTGTTGGGGTTGGTGGTGCTGTTGGGGTTGGTGGTGCTGTTGAGGCTGTTGAGGCTGGTGGTGCTGTTGGGGCTGGTGGTGCTGTTGGGGTTGGGGTTGGTGGTGCTGTTGGGGCTGGTGGTGCTGTTGGGGCTGTTGGGGCTGGTGGTGCTGTTGGGGTTGGTGGTGCTGTTGGGGCTGGTGGTGCTGGTGGTGCTGTTGGGGTTGGTGATGCTGTTGGGGCTGGTGGTGCTGATGGTGCTGTTGGGGTTGGTGGTGCTGTTGGGGCTGTTGGGGCTGGTGGTGCTGTTGGGGTTGGTGGTGGTTCCGGGTTGGAGCGAGCGGTCGCATCTGCACTCGGTCCGCAGGTAGTATTACATTTCATTACATTTCATTATAGTACAACGGTTTGATTTGTCTAATCTTAGCTATTTTTCTTCTTAGCTAGCTACATAGCCGTCTTTGTATCATAGATAAGTTGCGTAATCGTATTTCGTATAACGCAGTCTAACGCAGCTCTAGCTAGGTAACGCCCTGCAGCTAGCCACCGTCTACCGATTAGCAGCACAACTTACACTCAACTGAACGACTTGATTAGTGTAGTGTTAGCTAGCTACATAGTTGTCTTTGCTGTCTTCGTATCCAAGATAATTGTGTAGTTTAGAGTGTGTAGTTTTAGAGTGATTATCTTAATTTACCGAGGTTAGCTAGCCAGCTATTTGTCGTCCTTAACGTAACAGAACTTCCGCACTCAACAATCCGGTCACATTTCGCTTCGCTCCACAGGTAGTATCACATTTTTCATTTCATTACAGTACAACGGCTTGATTTGTTTGATCGTAGCTAGCTACATAGCTAGCTACATAGCCGTCTTTGTATCAAAGATAATTGTGTAGTCTTGAGCGATTTCCTAGGTTAGCTAGCCAGCTATTGTCGTTCTTTTAACGCAACGTAACGTAAATCAACACTGCTAGCTAGCCAGCTAGCCCCGAATAGCAGCACAGTAGCACAGTAGAAACCATTACACTCAACGGAACGACTTGATTAGTGCAGTGTCAACACTGCCAGCTAGCCTACATAGTCAACAACGCAGCCTCTGCCAGCTAGCCTACTTCAGCAGTACTGTATCATTTTAATCATTTTAGTCAATAAGATTCTTGCTACGTAAGCTTAACTTTCTGAACACTCGAGACTTGTAGTCCACTTGTCGATTCCAATCTCCTTTGCATTAGCGTAGCCTCTTGTGTAGCCTGTCAACTATGTGTCTGTCTATCCCTGTTCTCTCCTCTCTGCACAGACCATACAAACGCTCCACACCGCGTGGCCTCGGCCACCCTAATCTGGTGGTCCCAGCGCGCACGACCCACGTGGAGTTCCAGGTCTCCGGTAGCCTCTGGAACTGCTGATCTGCGGCCAACAAGGCAGAGTTCATCTCAGCCTATGCCTCCCTCCAGTCCCTCGACTTCTTGGCACTGACGGAAACATGGATCACCACAGACAACACTGCTACTCCTACTGCTCTCTCTTCGTCTGCCCACGTGTTCTCGCACACCCCGAGAGCTTCTGGTCAGCGGGGTGGTGGCACCGGGATCCTCATCTCTCCCAAGTGGTCATTCTCTCTTTCTCCCCTTACCCATCTGTCTATCGCCTCCTTTGAATTCCATGCTGTCACAGTTACCAGCCCTTTCAAGCTTAACATCCTTATCATTTATCGCCCTCCAGGTTCCTCGGAGAGTTCATCAATGAGCTTTATGCCTTGATAAGCTCCTTTCCTGAGGACGGCTCACCTCTCACAGTTCTGGGCGACTTTAACCTCCCCACGTCTACCTTTGACTCATTCCTCTCTGCCTCCTTCTTTCCACTCCTCTCCTCTTTTGACCTCACCCTCTCACCTTCCCCCCTACTCACAAGGCAGGAAATACGCTCGACCTCATCTTTACTAGATGCTGTTCTTCCACTAACCTCATTGCAACTCCCCTCCAAGTCTCCGACCACTACCTTGTATCCTTCTCCCTCTCGCTCTCATCCAACACTTCCCACACTGCCCCTACTCGGATGGTATCGCGCCGTCCCAACCTTCGCTCTCTCTCTCCCCCGCTACTCTCTCCTCTTCCATCCTATCATCTCTTCCCTCTGCTCAAACCTTCTCCAACCTATCTCCTGATTCTGCCTCCTCAACCCTCCTCTCCTCCCTTTCTGCATCCTTTGACTCTCTATGTCCCCTATCCTCCAGGCCGGCTCGGTCCTCCCCTCCCGCTCCGTGGCTCAACGACTCATTGCGAGCTCACAGAACAGGGCTCCGGGCAGCCGAGCGGAAATGGAGGAAAACTCGCCTCCCTGCGGACCTGACATCCTTTCACTCCCTCCTCTCTACATTTTCCTCTTCTCTCTCTGCTGCTAAAGCCACTTTCTACCACTCTAAATTCCAAGCATCTGCCTCTAACCCTAGGAAGCTCTTTGCAACCTTCTCCTCCCTCCTGAATCCTCCTCCCCCTCCCCCTCCTCCCTCTCTGCAGATGACTTCGTCAACCATTTTGAAAAGAAGGACGACGACATCCGATCCTCGTTTGCTAAGTCAAACGACACCGCTGGTTCTGCTCACACTGCCCTACCCTGTGCTCTGACCTCTTTCTCCCCCTCTCTCCAGATGAAATCTCGCGTCTTGTGACGGCCGGCCGCCCAACAACCTGCCCGCTTGACCCTATCCCCTCCTCTCTTCTCCAGACCATTTCCGGAGACCTTCTCCCTTACCTCACCTCGCTCATCAACTCATCCCTGACCGCTGGCTACGTCCCTTCCGTCTTCAAGAGAGCGAGAGTTGCACCCCTTCTGAAAAAACCTACACTCGATCCCTCCGATGTCAACAACTACAGACCAGTATCCCTTCTTTCTTTTCTCTCCAAAACTCTTGAACGTGCCGTCCTTGGCCAGCTCTCCCGCTATCTCTCTCAGAATGACCTTCTTGATCCAAATCAGTCAGGTTTCAAGACTAGTCATTCAACTGAGACTGCTCTTCTCTGTATCACGGAGGCGCTCCGCACTGCTAAAGCTAATTATCTCTCCTCTGCTCTCATCCTTCTAGACCTATCGGCTGCCTTCGATACTGTGAACCATCAGATCCTCCTCTCCACCCTCTCCGAGTTGGGCATCTCCGGCGTGGCCCACGCTTGGATTGCGTCCTACCTGACAGGTCGCTCCTACCAGGTGGCGTGGCGAGAATCCATCTCCACACCACGTGCTCTCACCACTGGTGTCCCCCAGGGCTCTGTTCTAGGCCCTCTCCTATTCTCGCTATACACCAAGTCACTTGGCTCTGTCATAACCTCACATGGTCTCTCCTATCATTGCTATGCAGACGACACACAATTAATCTTCTCCTTTCCCCCTTCTGATGACCAGGTGGCGAATCGCATCTCTGCATGTCTGGCAGACATATCAGTGTGGATGACGGAGCACCACCTCAAGCTGAACCTCGGCAAGACGGAGCTGCTCTTCCTCCCGGGGAAGGACTGCCCGTTCCATGATCTCGCCATCACGGTTGACAACTCCATTGTGTCCTCCTCCCAGAGCGCTAAGAACCTTGGCGTGATCCTGGACAACACCCTGTCGTTCTCAACTAACATCAAGGCGGTGGCCCGTTCCTGTAGGTTCATGCTCTACAACATCCGCAGAGTACGACCCTGCCTCACACAGGAAGCGGCGCAGGTCCTAATCCAGGCACTCGTCATCTCCCGTCTGGATTACTGCAACTCGCTGTTGGCTGGGCTCCCTGCCTGTGCCATTAAACCCCTACAACTCATCCAGAACGCCGCAGCCCGTCTGGTGTTCAACCTTCCCAAGTTCTCTCACGTCACCCCGCTCCTCCGCTCTCTCCACTGGCTTCCAGTTGAAGCTTCCATCCGCTACAAGACCATGGTGCTTGCCTACGGAGCTGTGAGGGGAACGGCACCTCAGTACCTCCAGGCTCTGATCAGGCCCTACACCCAAACAAGGGCACTGCGTTCATCCACCTCTGGCCTGCTCGCCTCCCTACCACTGAGGAAGTACAGTTCCCGCTCAGCCCAGTCAAAACTGTTCGCTGCTCTGGCCCCCCAATGGTGGAACAAACTCCCTCACGACGCCAGGACAGCGGAGTCAATCACCACCTTCCGGAGACACCTGAAACCCCACCTCTTTAAGGAATACCTAGGATAGGATAAAGTAATCCCTCTCACCCCCTTAAAAGATTTAGATGCACTACTGTTCCACTGGATGTCATAAGGTGAATGCACCAATTTGTAAGTCGCTCTGGATAAGAGCGTCTGCTAAATGACTTAAATGTAAATGTAAATGTAAATGTGCTGTTGGGGCTGGTGGTGCTGGTGGTGCTGTTGGGGTTGGTGGTGCTGTTGAGGCTGGTGGTGCTGTTGGGGTTGGTGGTGCTGTTGGGGTTGGTGGTGCTGTTGGTGCTGTTGGGGCTGTGGGGGCTACCTGCCTGCTAGGCTAGCTGTGCGTATGTGTGGATACTGAAACAGCAATAGAGATGCGGTACCACACATCTTGTGGTTGTGACATAAAACAACAGTATTCATCTGAATAGTTCAGAGGGAGAAAACATCATTACATGGTGGGTTTCTATCTGTCTGGATTGGATCTTTGTAGAGTACATTCCATCATTATATGGTGGGTTTCTATCTGTCTGGATTGGATCTTTGTAGAGTACATTCCATCATTATATGGTGGGTTTCTATCTGTCTGGATTGGATCTTTGTAGAGTACATTCCATCACTATATGGTGGGTTTCTATCTGTCTGGATTGGATCTTTGTAGAGTACATTCCATCATTATATGGTGGGTTTCTATCTGTCTGGATTGGATCTTTGTAGAGTACATTCCATCATTATATGGTGGGTTTCTATCTGTCTGGATTGGATCTTTGTAGAGTACATTCCATCATTATATGGTGGGTTTCTATCTGTCTGGATTGGATCTTTGTAGAGTACATTCCATCATTATATGGTGGGTTTCTATCTGTCTGGATTGGATCTTTGTAGAGTACATTCCATCATTATATGGTGGGTTTCTATCTGTCTGGATTGGATCTTTGTAGAGTACATTCCATCATTATATGGTGGGTTTCTATCTGTCTGGATTGGATCTTTGTAGAGTACATTCCATCATTACATGGTGGGTTTCTATCTGTCTGGATTGGATCTTTGTAGAGTACATTCCATCATTACATGTATATGGTGGGTTTCTATCTGTCTGGATTGGATCTTTGTAGAGTACATTCCATCATTACATGGTGGGTTTCTATCTGTCTGGATTGGATCTTTGTAGAGTACATTCCATCATTACATGTATATGGTAGGTTTCTATCTGTCTGGATTGGATCTTTGTAGAGTACATTCCATCATTACATGGTGGGTTTCTATCTGTCTGGATTGGATCTTTGTAGAGTACATTCCATCATTATATGGTGGGTTTCTATCTGTCTGGATTGGATCTTTGTAGAGTACATTCCATCATTACATGGTGGGTTTCTATCTGTCTGGATTGGATCTTTTGTAGAGTACATTCCATCATTCCATATATGGTGGGTTTCTATCTGTGGATTGGATCTTTGTAGAGTACATTCCATCATTATATGGTGGGTTTCTATCTGTCTGGATTGGATCTTTGTAGAGTACATTCCATCATTATATGGTGGGTTTCTATCTGTCTGGATTGGATCTTTGTAGAGTACATTCCATCATTATATGGTGGGTTTCTATCTGTCTGGATTGGATCTTTGTAGAGTACATTCCATCATTACATGGTGGGTTTCTATCTGTCTGGATTGGATCTTTGTAGAGTACATTCCATCATTATATGGTGGGTTTCTATCTGTCTGGATTGGATCTTTGTAGAGTACATTCCATCATTATATGGTGGGTTTCTATCTGTCTGGATTGGATCTTTGTAGAGTACATTCCATCATTACATGGTGGGTTTCTATCTGTCTGGATTGGATCTTTGTAGAGTACATTCCATCATTATGGTGGGTTTCTATCTGTCTGGATTGGATCTTTGTAGAGTACATTCCATCATTATATGGTGGGTTTCTGGGTTTCTATCTGTCTGGATTGGATCTTTGTAGAGTACATTCCATCATTATATGGTGGGTTTCTATCTGTCTGGATTGGATCTTTGTAGAGTACATTCCATCATTATATGGTGGGTTTCTATCTGTCTGGATTGGATCTTTGTAGAGTACATTCCATCATTACATGGTGGGTTTCTATCTGTCTGGATTGGATCTTTGTAGAGTACATTCCATCATTATATGGTGGGTTTCTATCTGTCTGGATTGGATCTTTGTAGAGTACATTCCATCATTATATGGTGGGTTTCTATCTGTCTGGATTGGATCTTTGTAGAGTACATTCCATCATTATATGGTGGGTTTCTATCTGTCTGGATTGGATCTTTGTAGAGTACATTCCATCATTACATGGTGGGTTTCTATCTGTCTGGATTGGATCTTTGTAGAGTACATTCCATCATTATATGGTGGGTTTCTATCTGTCTGGATTGGATCTTTGTAGAGTACATTCCATCATTATATGGTGGGTTATCTGTCTAGATTGGATCTTTGTAGAGTACATTCATCATCATTATATGGTAGGTTTCTATCTGTCTGGATTGGATCTTTGTAGAGTACATTCCATCATTCATTATATGGTGGGTTTCTATCTGTCTGGATTGGATCTTTGTAGAGTACATTCCATCATTATATGGTGGGTTTCTATCTGTCTGGATTGGATCTTTGTAGAGTACATTCCATCATTATATGGTGGGTTTCTATCTGTCTGGATTGGATCTTTGTAGAGTACATTCCATCATTACATGGTGGGTTTCTATCTGTCTGGATTGGATCTTTGTAGAGTACATTCCATCATTACATGTATATGGTGGGTTTCTATCTGTCTGGATTGGATCTTTGTAGAGTACATTCCATCATTATATGGTGGGTTTCTATCTGTCTGGATTGGATCTTTGTAGAGTACATTCCATCATTATATGGTGGGTTTCTATCTGTCTGGATTGGATCTTTGTAGAGTACATTCCATCATTATATGGTGGGTAGATTGATCTTTGTAGAGTACATTCCATCATTATATGGTGGGTTTCTATCTGTCTGGATTGGATCTTTGTAGAGTACATTCCATCATTATATGGTGGGTTTCTATCTGTCTGGATTGGATCTTTGTAGAGTACATTCCATCATTATATGGTGGGTTTCTATCTGTCTGGATTGGATCTTTGTAGAGTACATTCCATCATTATATGGTGGGTTTCTATCTGTCTGGATTGGATCTTTGTAGAGTACATTCCATCATTATATGGTGGGTTTCTATCTGTCTGGATTGGATCTTTGTAGAGTACATTCCATCATTACATGTATATGGTGGGTTTCTATCTGTCTGGATTGGATCTTTGTAGAGTACATTCCATCATTATATGGTGGGTTTCTATCTGTCTGGATTGGATCTTTGTAGAGTACATTCCATCATTATATGGTGGGTTTCTATCTGTCTGGATTGGATCTTTGTAGAGTACATTCCATCATTATATGGTGGGTTTCTATCTGTCTGGATTGGATCTTTGTAGAGTACATTCCATCATTACATGTATATGGTGGGTTTCTATCTGTCTGGATTGGATCTTTGTAGAGTTCCATCCATCATTATATGGTGGGTTTCTATCTGTCTGGATTGGATCTTTGTAGAGTACATTCCATCATTATATGGTGGGTTTCTATCTGTCTGGATTGGATCTTTGTAGATTACATTCCATCATTATCTGTATGGATCTTTGTAGGTTTCTATCTGTCTGGATTGGATCTTTGTAGAGTACATTCCATCATTATATGGTGGGTTTCTATCTGTCTGGATTGGATCTTTGTAGAGTACATTTCCATCATTATATGGTGGGTTTCTATCTGTCTGGATTGGATCTTTGTAGAGTACATTCCATCATTATATGGTGGGTTTCTATCTGTCTGGATTGGATCTTTGTAGAGTACATTCCATCATTACATGGTGGGTTTCTATCTGTCTGGATTGGATCTTTGTAGAGTACATTCCATCATTATATGGTGGGTTTCTATCTGTCTGGATTGGATCTTTGTAAAGTACATTCCATCATTAATTATATGGTGGGTTTCTATCTGTCTGGATTGGATCTTTGTAGAGTACATTCCATCATTACATGGTGGGTTTCTATCTGTCTGGATTGGATCTTTGTAGAGTACATTCCATATATGGTGGGTTTCTATTCTGTCTGGATTGGATCTTTGTAGAGTACATTCCATCATTATATGGTGGGTTTCTATCTGTCTGGATTGGATCTTTGTAGAGTACATTCCATCATTATATGGTGGGTTTCTATCTGTCTGGATTGGATCTTTGTAGAGTACATTCCATCATTATATGGTGGGTTTCTATCTGTCTGGATTGGATCTTTGTAGAGTACATTCATCATCATTATATGGTGGGTTTCTATCTGTCTGGATTGGATCTTTGTAGAGTACATTCCATCATTATATGGTGGGTTTCTATCTGTCTGGATTGATCTTTGTAGAGTACATTCCATCATTATATGGTGGTTTCTATCTGTCTGGATTGGATCTTTGTAGAGTACATTCCATCATTATATGGTGGGTTTCTATCTGTCTGGATTGGATCTTTGTAGAGTACATTCCATCATTATATGGTGGGTTTCTATCTGTCTGATTGGATCTTTGTAGAGTACATTCCATCATTCATTATATGGTGGGTTTCTATCTGTCTGGATTGGATCTTTGTAGAGTACATTCCATCATTATATGGTGGGTTTCTATCTGTCTGGATTGGATCTTTGTAGAGTACATTCCATCATTCATGTATATGGTGGGTTTCTATCTGTCTGGATTGGATCTTTGTAGAGTACATTCCCATCATTATATGGTGGGTTTCTATCTGTCTGGATTGGATCTTTGTAGAGTACATTCCATCATTACATGGTGGGTTTCTATCTGTCTGGATTGGATCTTTGTAGAGTACATTCCATCATTATATGGTGGGTTTCTATCTGTCTGGATTGATCTTTGTAGAGTACATTCCATCATTATATGGTGGGTTTCTATCTGTCTGGATTGGATCTTTGTAGAGTACATTCCATCATTATATGGTGGGTTTCTATCTGTCTGGATTGGATCTTTGTAGAGTACATTCCATCATTACATGGTGGGTTTCTATCTGTCTGGATTGGATCTTTGTAGAGTACATTCCATCATTATATGGTGGGTTTCTATCTGTCTGGATTGGATCTTTGTAGAGTACATTCCATCATTATATGGTGGGTTTCTATCTGTCTGGATTGGATCTTTGTAGAGTACATTCCATCATTATATGGTGGGTTTCTATCTGTCTGATTGGATCTTTGTAGAGTACATTCCATCATTATATGGTGGGTTTCTATCTGTCTGGATTGGATCTTTGTAGAGTACATTCCATCATTACATGGTGGGTTTCTATCTGTCTGGATTGGATCTTTGTAGAGTACATTCCATCATTACATGGTGGGTTTCTATCTGTCTGGAT
This sequence comes from Oncorhynchus nerka, assembly GCF_034236695.1. Taxonomy (NCBI): domain Eukaryota; kingdom Metazoa; phylum Chordata; class Actinopteri; order Salmoniformes; family Salmonidae; genus Oncorhynchus; species Oncorhynchus nerka. Next base: position 93,104,197 of record NC_088410.1, read on the forward strand.
TGGATCTTTGTAGAGTACATTCCATCATTACATGTATATGGTGGGTTTCTATCTGTCTGGATTGGATCTTTGTAGAGTACATTCCATCATTATATGGTGGGTTTCTATCTGTCTGGATTGATCTTTGTAGAGTACATTCCATCATTACATGGTGGGTTTCTATCTGTCTGGATTGGATCTTTGTAGAGTACATTCCATCATTACATGTATATGGTGGGTTTCTATCTGTCTGGATTGGATCTTTGTAGAGTACATTCCATCATTATATGGTGGGTTTCTATCTGTCTGGATTGGATCTTTGTAGAGTACATTCCATCATTACATGGTGGGTTTCTATCTGTCTGGATTGGATCTTTGTAGAGTACATTCCATCATTATATGGTGGGTTTCTATCTGTCTAGATTGGATCTTTGTAGAGTACATTCCATCATTACATGGTGGGTTTCTATCTGTCTGGATTGGATCTTTGTAGAGTACATTCCATCATTACATGGTGGGTTTCTATCTGTCTGGATTGGATCTTTGTAGAGTACATTCCATCATTATATGGTGGGTTTCTATCTGTCTGGATTGGATCTTTGTAGAGTACATTCCATCATTACATGATCTGTGGGTTTCTATCTGTTTCTATCTGTCTGGATTGGATCTTTGTAGAGTACATTCCATCATTACATGGTGGGTTTCTATCTGTCTGGATTGGATCTTTGTAGAGTACATTCCATCATTATATGGTGGGTTTCTATCTGTCTGGATTGATCTTTGTAGAGTATCTGTCATTCCATCATTACATGGTGGGTTTCTATCTGTCTGGATTGGATCTTTGTAGAGTACATTCCATCATTATATGGTGGGTTTTCTATCTGTCTGGATTGGATCTTTGTAGAGTACATTCCATCATTATATGGTGGGTTTCTATCTGTCTGGATTGGATCTTTGTAGAGTACATTCCATCATTACATGGTGGGTTTCTATCTGTCTGGATTGATCTTTGTAGAGTACATTCCATCATTACATGGTGGGTTTCTATCTGTCTGGATTGGATCTTTGTAGAGTACATTCCATCATTATATGGTGGGTTTCTATCTGTCTGGATTGGATCTTTGTAGAGTACATTCCATCATTATATGGTGGGTTTCTATCTGTCTGGATTGGATCTTTGTAGAGTACATTCCATCATTATATGGTGGGTTTCTATCTGTCTGGATTGGATCTTTGTAGAGTACATTCCATCATTATATGGTGGGTTTCTATCTGTCTGGATTGGATCTTTGTAGAGTACATTCCATCATTATATGGTGGGTTTCTATCTGTCTGGATTGGATCTTTGTAGAGTACATTCCATCATTATATGGTGGTTTCTATCTGTCTGGATTGGATCTTTGTAGAGTACATTCCATCATTACATGGTGTATATGGTGGGTTTCCTATCTATCTGTCTGGATTGGATCTTTGTAGAGTACATTCCATCATTATATGGTGGGTTTCTATCTGTCTGATTGGATCTTTGTAGAGTACATTCCATCATTATATGGTGGGTTTCTATCTGTCTGGATTGGATCTTTGTAGAGTACATTCCATCATTATATGGTGGGTTTCTATCTGTCTGGATTGGATCTTTGTAGAGTACATTCCATCATTATATGGTGGGTTTCTATCTGTCTGGATTGGATCTTTGTAGAGTACATTACTTGAGACAGAACACATCCCACAAGGGCCACTAATATAACAAAGGATGCAGAAAGACTCTGTTTTCATACGTTATTAACTATGTGGACCCGTTGTATTGTTTTACACAACCTACAGTATATCATCACCGTGCTAAAAACATGGCAGGTGTGAAAATTGGGAAAAGTCACTCGGAACTCACCAAAGCTAGGATTCTACATAAAATGATTTAATTATTTTTTTTTTATCACTCTGGGAACTCTGTTGCGTTCCACTCCAATTCCACCCTTGATTATCGCTGGAAACTGACAAATGACTCAGATCTCTCCTCCTGAGAAGAGGAGCAGCCAGATCATTAAAATGAGACATCTGGTTCACCCAGGTCCCCTTCCCAGTGTGCTGTGGCAGCCAATCTAAGCCATACATCATCAGTTAAAGGTTAAAGAACAAAATCCTGTTCAAACAATGGGCCGGACGAAAGGCCACATGTAAGTAATTGTACACTGGTCTCTTCTCTTGCTTCACACAATAAGAAGAGGGACGTAGCAATTAGTCAAGATCTCTGGGTGTAAATCCCTAGGTTTGTTATCCTTGATGTGGTGTGAAAGATATGGAGACAGTAGAGGAAATTGTCTGTCTGTCTGTCTGTCTGTCTGTCTGTCTGTCTGTCTGTCTGTCTGTCTGACTGACTGACTGTCTGTCTGTCTGATTGTCTGTCTGTCTCTCTGACTGTCTGTGTGTCTGTCTGTCTGTCTGTCTGTCTGTCTGTCTGTCTGTCTGTCTGATTGTCTGTCTGTCTGTCTGTCTGTCTGTCTGTCTGTCTGTCTGTCTGTCTGTCTGTCTGTCTGTCTGTCTGTCTGTCTGTCTGTCTGTCTGTCTGTCTGTCTGTCTGTCTGTCTGTCTGTCTGTCTGACTGTCTGTCTGTGTGACTGTCTGTCTGTCTGTCTGTCTGTCTGTCTGTCTGTCTGTCTGTCTGTCTGTCTGTCTCGTCACTACCTCCACCAGCATCATCACCATCACAGCCAACAGCAGCATCATCATCATCACTACCATCACCATCTTTGGCCTAGAGGAGACTTCCTCTACTATCCCTCTCCCAGTCCTCTTCCATCCTTCTCCCAGTCCTCTTCCATCCCTCTCCCAGTCCTCTTCCATCCCTCTCTCAGTCCTCTCTATCCCTCTCCCAGTCCTCTTCCATCCCTCTCCCAGTCCCAGTCCTCTCTATCCCTCTCCCAGTCCTCTTCCATCCCTCTCCCAGTCCTCTTCCATCCCTCTCCCAGTCCTCTTCCATCCCTCTCCCAGTTTCCATCCCTCTCCCAGTCCTCCCTCTCCCAGTCTTCCATCCCTCTCCCAGTCCCTTCCTCCCCAGTCCTATCCCTCTCCAGTCCTCTTCCTCCAGTCTCCCAGTCCTCTTCTCTCCCTCTCCTATCCCTCTCCCAGTCCTCTTCCATCCCTCTCCCAGTCCTCTCTATCCCTCTCCCAGTCCTCTTCCATCCATCTCCCAGTCCTCTCAATCCCTCTCCTATCCCTCTACCAGTCCTATTCTATTCCTTTCCCAGTCCCCTTTTATCCCTCTCCCAGTCCTCTACTATGCCTCTCCCAGTCCTCTTCCATCCCTCTCCCAGTCCTCTTCCATCCCTCTCCCAGTCCTCTTCCATCCCTCTCCCAGTCCTCTTCCATCCCTCTCCCAGTCCTCTTCTCTCCCTCTCCCAGTCATCCCCTCCCTCTAACCTGGTGGCTGTTATCCTCCCATCTCTCTAACCTGGTGGCTGTTATCCTCCCCTCTCTCTAACCTGGTGGCTGTCCCTTTCCTCCCTCTCTCTCTAACCTGGTGGCTGTCCCTTTATCCTCCTCTCTCTAACCTGGTGGCTGTTATCCTCCCTCTCTCTAACCTGGTGGCTGTCCCTTTAACCTCCCCTCCTCTAACCTCCCTCCTCCTCTAACCTGGTGGCTGTCCCTTTATCCTCCCCTCCTCTCTAACCTGGTGGCTGTCCCTTTAATCCTCCTCTCTCTAACCTGGTGGCTGTCCCTTTAATCCTCCCCTCTCTCTAACCTGGTGGCTGTCCCTTTAACCTCCCTCCTCTAACCTGGTGGCTGTTATCCTCCCTCTCCTCTAACCTGGTGGCTGTCCCTTTAACCTCCCTCCTCTAACCTGGTGGCTGTCCCTTTAACCTCCCTCTCTCTAACCTGGTGGCTGTCCCTTTAATCCTCCCCTCTCTCTAACCTGGTGGCTGTCCCTTTAACCTCCCCTCTCTAACCTGGTGGCTGTCCCTTTATCCTCCCTCTCTCTAACCTGGTGGCTGTTATCCTCCCTCCTCTAACCTGGTGGCTGTCCCTTTATCCTCCCCTCCTAACCTAACCTAACCTGGTGGCTGTCCCTTTATCCTCCCTCTCTCTCTAACCTGGTGGCTGTTATCCTCCCTCCTCTAACCTGGTGGCTGTCCCTTTATCCTCCTCTCTCTAACCTGGTGGCTGTATCCTCCCTCTCTCTAACCTGGTGGCTGTCCCTTTAACCTCCCCTCTCTCTAACCTGGTGGCTGTCCCTTTAACCTCCCCTCTCTAACCTGGTGGCTGTTATCCTCCCTCTCTCTAACCTGGTGGCTGTCCCTTTATCCTCCCCCTCTCTCTAACCTGGTGGCTGTCCCTTTAACCTCCCCCTCTAACCTGGTGGCTGTCCCTTTATCCTAACCTGGTGGCTGTCTCTAACCTGGTGGCTGTCCCTTTATAACCTGGCTTTTATCCCTTTATCCTCCCTCCTCTAACCTGGTGGCTGTTATCCTCCCCTCTCTAACCTGGTGGCTGTCCCTTTATCCTCCCCCTCTCTCTAACCTGGTGGCTGTTATCCTCCCTCTCTCTAACCTGGTGGCTGTCCTTTAACCTCCCTCTCTAACCTGGTGGCTGTCCCTTTAACCTCCCTCTCTCTCTAACCTGGTGGCTGTCCCTTTAACCTCCCCCTCTCTAACCTGGTGGCTGTCCCTTTAACCCCCTCTCTCTAACCTGGTGGCTGTTATCCTCCCCTCCTCTCTAACCTGGTGGCTGTCCCTTTAACCTCCCTCTAACCTGGTGGCTGTCCCTTTATCCTCCCTCCCTCTAACCTGGTGGCTGTCCCTTTAACCTCCCTCTCTCTAACCTGGTGGCTGTCCCTTTATCCTCCCCTCTCTCTAACCTGGTGGCTGTCCCTTTATCCTCCCTCCTCTAACCTGGTGGCTGTCCCTTTAACCTCCCCTCCTCTAACCTGGTGGCTGTCCCTTTAACCTCCCCCTCTCTCTAACCTGGTGGCTGTTATCCCCTCCCTCTAACCTGGTGGCTGTCCCTTTATCCTCCCCTCCTCTCTAACCTGGTGGCTGTCCCTTTAACCTCCCCTCTCTCTAACCTGGTGGCTGTCCCTTTAACCTCCCTCTCTCTAACCTGGTGGCTGTCCCTTTAACCTCCCTCTCTCTAACCTGGTGGCTGTCCCTTTAACCTCCCTCTCTCTAACCTGGTGGATGTCCCTTTAACCTCCCCTCTCTCTAACCTGGTGGCTGTTATCCTCCCCTCTCTCTAACCTGGTGGCTGTCCCTTTAACCTCCCTCTCTCTAACCTGGTGGCTGTCCCTTTATCCTCCCCTCCCTCTAACCTGGTGGCTGTCCTTTATCCTCCCTCTCTCTAACCTGGTGGCTGTCCCTTTATCCTCCCCTCTCTCTAACCTGGTGGCTGTCCCTTTATCCTCCCTCTCTCTAACCTGGTGGCTGTGTTATCCTCCCTCTCTCTAACCTGGTGGCTGTCCTTTATCCTCCCCTCTCTCTAACCTGGTGGCTGTCCCTTTAACCTCCCCTCTCTCTAACCTGGTGGCTGTCCCTTTAACCTCCCCTCTCTCTAACCTGGTGGCTGTCCCTTTATCCTCCCCTCTCTCTAACCTGGTGGCTGTCCCTTTATCCTCCCCTCTCTCTAACCTGGTGGCTGTCCCTTTAACCTCCCCTCTCTCTAACCTGGTGGCTGTCCCTTTATCCTCCCCTCTCTCTAACCTGGTGGCTGTCCCTTTAACCTCCCCCCTCTAACCTGGTGGCTGTTATCCTCCCCTCTCTCTAACCTGGTGGCTGTCCCTTTAACCTCCCCTCTCTCTAACCTGGTGGCTGTCCCTTTATCCTCCCTCCTCTAACCTGGTGGCTGTCCCTTTATCCTCCCCTCTCTCTAACCTGGTGGCTGTCCCTTTAACCTCCCCTCTCTCTAACCTGGTGGCTGTTATCCTCCCCTCTCTCTAACCTGGTGGCTGTCCCTTTATCCTCCCCTCTCTCTAACCTGGTGGCTGTCCCTTTAACCTCCCCTCTAACCTGGTGGCTGTCCCTTTACCTCCCCTCTCTCTAACCTGGTGGCTGTCCCTTTATCCTCCCCTCCTCTAACCTGGTGGCTGTCCCTTTATCCTCCCTCTCTCTAACCTGGTGGCTGTCCTTTAATAACCTCCCTCTCTCTAACCTGGTGGCTGTCCCTTTAACCTCCCCTCTCTAACCTGGTGGCTGTTATCCTCCCCTCCTCTAACCTGGTGGCTGTCCCTTTAACCTCCCCTCTCTCTAACCTGGTGGCTGTCCCTTTATCCTCCTCTCTTCCTCTAACCCTGTTATCCTCCCTCTCTAACCTGGTGGCTGTCCCTTTATCCTCCCCTCTCTAACCTGGTGGCTGTTATCCTCCCTCTCTCTAACCTGGTGGCTGTCCCTTTCCTCCCCTCTCTAACCTGGTGGCTGTTATCCTCCTCCCCTCTCTCTAACCTGGTGGCTGTCCCTTTATCCTCCCCTCCCTCTCTAACCTGGTGGCTGTCCCTTTAACCTCCCCCTCCCTCTAACCTGGTGGCTGTCCCTTTAACCTCCTCTCTAACCTGGTGGCTGTTATCCTCCCTCTCTAACCTGGTGGCTGTCCCTTTAACCTCCCCTCTCTCTAACCTGGTGGCTGTCCCTTTAACCTCCCCTCTCTCTAACCTGGTGGCTGTCCCTTTAACCTCCCCTCTCTCTAACCTGGTGGCTGTTATCCTCCCCTCTCTCTAACCTGGTGGCTGTCCCTTTAACCTCCCCTCCCTCTAACCTGGTGGCTGTCCCTTTATCCTCCCCTCTCTCTAACCTGGTGGCTGTCCCTTTATCCTCCCCTCCCTCTAACCTGGTGGCTGTCCCTTTATCCTCCCCTCTCTCTAACCTGGTGGCTGTCCCTTTATCCTCCCCTCTCTCTAACCTGGTGGCTGTTACCTCCCCCTCTTAACCTGGTGGCTGTCCCTTTATCCTCCCTCTCTAACCTGGTGGCTGTCCCTTTATCCTCCCCCTCTAACCTGGTGGCTGTCCCTAACCTCCCCTCTCTCTAACCTGGTGGCTGTCCCTCTTAACCTCCCTTTAATCCCCTCTCTCTAACCTGGTGGCTGTCCCTTTATCCTCCCTCCCTCTAACCTGGTGGCTGCTTTCCCCTCTCTAACCTGGTGGCTGTTATCCTCCCCTCTCTCTAACCTGGTGGCTGTCCCTTTAACCTCCCCCTCTCTAACCTGGTGGCTGTCCCTTTAATCCTCCCTCTCTCTAACCTGGTGGCTGTCCCTTTATCCTCCCCCCTCTAACCTGGTGGCTGTCCCTTTAATCCTCCCTCTCTCTAACCTGGTGGCTGTCCCTTTAACCTCCCTCTCTCTAACCTGGTGGCTGTCCCTTTATCCTCCCCTCCCTAACCTGGTGGCTGTCCCTTTAACCTCCCCTCCTCTCTAACCTGGTGGCTGTCCCTTTAACCTCCCCTCTCTCTAACCTGGTGGCCTTTATCCTCCCCTCTTCTAACCTGGTGGCCCTCCCCTCCTCTAACCTGGTGGCTGTCCCTTTAATCCTCCTCTCTCTAACCTGGTGGCTGTTATCCCCCCTCTCTAACCTGGTGGCTGTCCCTTTAACCTCCTCCTCTCTAACCTGGTGGCTGTCCCTTTCCTCCCCTCTCTCTAACCTGGTGGCTGTTATCCTCCCCTCCTCTAACCTGGTGGCTGTCCTTTATCCTCCCCTCTCTAACCTGGTGGCTGTTTAATCCTCCCCTCTCTCTAACCTGGTGGCTGGCTTGGCTGTCCCTCTCTCTAACCTGGTGGCTGTCCCTTTATCCTCCCTCTCTCTAACCTGGTGGCTGTCCCTTTATCCTCCCCTCTCTCTAACCTGGTGGCTGTTATCCTCCCCTCTCTAACCTGGTGGCTGTCCCTTTATCCTCCCCTCCTCTAACCTGGTGGCTGTCTAACCCTGTCATCCTCCCTCTCTCTAACCTGGTGGCTGTCCCTTTAACCTCCCTCTCTCTAACCTGGTGGCTGTCCCTTTATCCTCCCCTCTCTCTAACCTGGTGGCTGTTAACCTCCCCTCTCTAACCTGGTGGCTGTTATCCTCCCCTCTCTCTAACCTGGTGGCTGTCCCTTTATCCTCCCTCTCTCTAACCTGGTCCCTTTATCCTCCTCTCTCTCCTGTCCCTTTATCCTCCCTCCTCTAACCTGGTGGCTGTCCCTTTAACCTCCCTCTCTCTAACCTGGTGGCTGTTATCCTCCCCCTCTCCCTCTAACCTGGTGGCTGTCCCTTTATCCTCCCCTCCTCTAACCTGGTGGCTGTCCCTTTAACCTGGTGGCTGTCCCTCCTCCCTCCCTCTAACCTGGTGGCTGTCCCTTTATCCTCCCCTCCTCTAACCTGGTGGCTGTTAACCCCTCCTCTAACCTGGTGGCTGTCCCTATCCTCCCCCCTCTAACCTGGTGGCTGTCCCTTTAACCTCCCCTCTCTAACCTGGTGGCTGTCCCTTTAACCTCCCTCTCTCTAACCTGGTGGCTGTCCCTTTAACCCCCCTCCTCTAACCTGGTGGCTGTCCCTTTAACCTCCCCTCTCTCTAACCTGGTGGCTGTTATCCTCCCCTCTCTCTAACCTGGTGGCTGTCCCTTTATCCTCCCCTCTCTCTAACCTGGTGGCTGTCCCTTTAACCTCCCCTCTCTCTAACCTGGTGGCTGTCCCTTTAACCTCCCCTCTCTCTAACCTGGTGGCTGTCCCTTTAACCTCCCTCTCTAACCTGGTGGCTCCTCCCTCTCTCTAACCTGGTGGCTGTTATCCCCCTCCCTCTAACCTGGTGGCTGTCCCTTTAACCCCCCTCTCTCTAACCTGGTGGCTGTCCCTTTATCCTCCCTCTCTCTAACCTGGTGGCTGTCCCTTTATCCTCCTCCCTCCTCTCTAACCTGGTGGCTGTCCCTTTATCCTCCCCTCTCTCTAACCTGGTGGCTGTCCCTTTAACCTCCCCTCTCTAACCTGGTGGCTGTCCCTATCCTCCCCTCTCTAACCTGGTGGCTGTCCCTTTATCCTCCCCCTCTCTAACCTGGTGGCTGTATCCCCTCCTCTAACCTGGTGGCTGTCCCTTTAACCTCCCTCCCTCTAACCTGGTGGCTGTCCCTTTATCCTCCCTCTCTCTAACCTGGTGGCTGTTATCCCCCCTCCTTAATCCTCCTCTCTAACCTGGTGGCTGTCCCTTTAACCTGGTGGCTGTCCCTCCCCTCTCTAACCTGGTGGCTGTCCCTTTATCCTCCCCCTCTCTCTAACCTGGTGGCTGTCCCTTTAACCTCCCTCTCTCTAACCTGGTGGCTGTTATCCTCCCCTCCTCTAACCTGGTGGCTGTCCCTTTAACCTCCCCTCTAACCTGGTGGCTGTCCCCCTCTCTCTAACCTGGTGGCTGTCCCTTTAACCTCCCCTCCTCTAACCTGGTGCTTTATCCTCCCCCTCTCTAACCTGGTGGCTGTCCCTTTATCCTCCCCTCTCTCTAACCTGGTGGCTGTCCCTTTATCCTAACCCCTCCCTCTAACCTGGTGGCTGTCCCTTTAACCCCCTCTCTAACCTGGTGGTCCCTGTTATCCTCCCCTCCTCTAACCTGGTGGCTGTCCCTTTAACCTCCCCCTCTCTAACCTGGTGGCTGTTATCCTCCCCTCCTCTAACCTGGTGGCTGTCCCTTTAACCTCCCCTCTCTCTAACCTGGTGGCTGTTATCCTCCCTCTCTCTAACCTGGTGGCTTTATCCTCCCCTCTCTCTAACCTGGTGGCTGTCCCTTTATCCTCCCCTCCTCTAACCTGGTGGCTGTCCCTTTAACCTGGCCCCTCTCTCTAACCTGGTGGCTGTTATCCTCCCTTTAACCCTCCCCCTCTCTCTAACCTGGTGGCTGTCCCTTTATCCTCCCCTCCCTCTAACCTGGTGGCTGTTCCCTCCCTCTCTCTAACCTGGTGGCTGTTATCCTCCCTCTCTCTAACCTGGTGGCTGTCCCTTTATCCTCCCTTTAACCTGGTGGCTGTTATCCCCCTCTCTCTAACCTGGTGGCTGTCCCTTTAACCTCCCCTCTCTCTAACCTGGTGGCTGTCCCTTTAACCTCCCCCTCTCTAACCTGGTGGCTGTCCCTTTCCTCCCCCTCTCTCACCTGGTGGCTGTCCCTTTACCCCCCCTCTAACCCTCCCTCCCTCTCTAACCTGGTGGCTGTCCCTTTAACCTCCCCCTCTAACCTGGTGGCTGTCCCTTTATCCTCCCCTCTCTCTAACCTGGTGGCTGTCCCTTTAACCTCCCCCTCTCTCTAACCTGGTGGCTGTTATCCTCCCTTTAACCTGGTGGCCTCCTCCCCTCTCTCTAACCTGGTGGCTGTCCCTTTAATCCTCCCCTCTCTCTAACCTGGTGGCTGTCCTTTATCCTCCCCTCTCTCTAACCTGGCTGGCTGTTATCCTCCCTCCCTCTAACCTGGTGGCTGTCCCTTTATCCTCCCCCTCTAACCTGGTGGGTCCTCCCTCCCCTCTAACCTGGTGGCTGTCCCTCCTCCTCCTGGTGGCTCCTTTAACCTCCCTCTCTCTAACCTGGTGGCTGTTATCCTCCCTCTAACCTGGTGGCTGTTATCCTCCCTCTCTCTAACCTGGTGGCTGTCCCTTTATCCTCCTCTCTCTAACCTGGTGGCTGTCCCCCTCCTCTCTCTAACCTGGTGGCTGTCCCTTTAACCTCCCCCTCTCTAACCTGGTGGCTGTCCCTTCTAACCTGGTGGCTGTTATCCCCCTCTCTCTAACCTGGTGGCTGTCCCTTTAACCTCCCCTCTCTCTAACCTGGTGGCTGTCCCTTTAACCTCCTCTAACCTGGTGGCTGTCCCTAACCTCCCTCTCTCTAACCTGGTGGCTGTTATCCTCCCCTCCCTCTAACCTGGTGGCTGTCCCTTTAACCTCCCCCTCTAACCTGGTGGCTGTCCCTTTATCCTCCCCTCTCTCTAACCTGGTGGCTGTCCCTCCTCTAACCTGGTGGCTGTCCCTTTATCCTCCCTCTCTAACCTGGTGGCTGTCCCTTTAACCTCCCCTCTCTCTCTAACCTGGTGGCTGTCCCTTTAACCTCCCCTCCCTCTCTAACCTGGTGGCTGTCCTTTAACCTCCCTCTCTCTAACCTGGTGGCTGTTATCCCCCTCCCTCTAACCTGGTGGCTGTCCCTTTAACCTCCCTCTCTCTAACCTGGTGGCTGTTATCCTCCCTCTCTCTAACCTGGTGGCTGTCCCTTTAACCCCTTTATCCTCCCTCTCCTCCCCTCCTCTAACCTGGTGGCTGTCCCTTTAATCCTCCCCTCTCTCTAACCTGGTGGCTGTCCCTTTAACCTCCCCTCTCTCTAACCTGGTGGCTGTCCCTTTAATCCTCCCCTCTCTCTAACCTGGTGGCTGTTATCCTCCCTCCTCTAACCTGGTGGCTGTCCCTTTAATCCCCCTCTCTCTAACCTGGTGGCTGTCCCTTTAACCTCCCCTCTCTCTAACCTGGTGGCTGTTATCCTCCCCTCTCTCTAACCTGGTGGCTGTCCCTTTATCCTCCCCTCTCTCTAACCTGGTGGCTGTCCCTTTATCCTCCCCTCTAACCTCTCTAAACCTGGTGGCTGTCCCTTTATCCTCCTCTCTCTAACCTGGTGGCTGTTATCCCCCCTCTCTCTAACCTGGTGGCTGTCCCTTTAACCTCCCTAACCTCCTCTCTCTAACCTGGTGGCTGTTATCCCCTCTCTCTAACCTGGTGGCTGTCCTTTATCCTCCCCTCTCTAACCTGGTGGCTGTCCCTTTATCCTCCCCTCTCTCTAACCTGGTGGCTGTCCCTTTAACCTCCCCTCTCTCTAACCTGGTGGCTGTCCCTTTATCCTCCCCTCTCTCTAACCTGGTGGCTGTCCCTTTAACCTCCCCTCTCTCTAACCTGGTGGCTGTCCCTTTAACCTCCCTCCCTAACCTCTCTCTAACCTGGTGGCTGTTATTTAACCTCCCCTCTCTAACCTGGTGGCTGTCCCTTTATCCTCCCCTCCTAACCTGGTGGCTGTCCCTTTAATCCTCCCTCTCTAACCTGGTGGCTGTCCCTTTAACCTCCCCTCTCTCTAACCTGGTGGCTGTTATCCTCCCCTCCCTCTAACCTGGTGGCTGTCCCTTTATCCTCCCCTCTCTCTAACCTGGTGGCTGTCCCTTTATCCTCCCCTCTCTCTAACCTGGTGGCTGTCCCTTTAACCTCCCCTCTCTCTAACCTGGTGGCTGTTATCCTCCCCTCTCTCTAACCTGGTGGCTGTCCCTTTAACCTCCTCTCTCTAACCTGGTGGATGTCCCTTTAACCTCCCCTCTCTCTAACCTGGTGGCTGTCCCTTTAACCTCCTCTCTCTAACCTGGTGGATGTCCCTTTAACCTCCCCTCTCTAACCTGGTGGCTCTCTAACCTGGTGGCTGTCCCTTTATCCTCCCCTCCTCTAACCTGGTGGCTGTCCCTTTAACCTCCCCTCTCTCTAACCTGGTTATCCTCCCCTCTCTCTAACCTGGTTATCCTCCCCCTCTCTCTAACCTGGTGGCTGTTATCCTAACCCTGTTATCCCCCTCCTCTAACCTGGTGGCTGTCCCTTTATCCTCCCCTCTCTCTAACCTGGTGGCTGTTATCCTCCCCTCTCTCTAACCTGGTGGCTGTCCCTTTAACCTCCCCTCTCTCTAACCTGGTGGCTGTCCCTTTAACCTCCCCTCTCTCTAACCTGGTGGCTGTCCCTTTAACCTCCCCTCTCTCTAACCTGGTGGCTGTCCCTTTAACCCCCCCTCCCTCTATCCTGGTGGCTGTTATCCCCCCTCCCTCTAACCTGGTGGCTGTCCCTTTAACCCCCCCTCTCTCTAACCTGGTGGCTGTTATCCTCCCCTCCCTCTAACCTGGTGGCTGTCCCTTTATCCTCCCCTCTCTCTAACCTGGTGGCTGTCCCTTTATCCTCCCCTCCCTCTAACCTGGTGGCTGTTATCCTCCCCTCCCTCTAACCTGGTGGCTGTCCCTTTAACCTCCCCTCCCTCTAACCTGGTGGCTGTTATCCTCCCCTCTCTCTAACCTGGTGGCTGTTATCCTCCCCTCTCTCTAACCTGGTGGCTGTCCCTTTAACCTCCCCTCTCTCTAACCTGGTGGCTGTTATCCTCCCCTCTCTCTAACCTGGTGGCTGTCCCTTTAACCTCCCCTCTCTCTAACCTGGTGGCTGTTATCCTCCCCTCTCTCTAACCTGGTGGCTGTCCCTTTATCCTCCCCTCTCTCTAACCTGGTGGCTGTCCCTTTATCCTCCCCTCCCTCTAACCTGGTGGCTGTCCCTTATCCTCCCCTCTCTCTAACCTGGTGGCTGTTATCCTCCCTCTCTCTAACCTGGTGGCTGTCCCTTTATCCTCCTCCCTCTAACCTGGTGGCTGTCCCTTTATCCTCCCTCTCTCTAACCTGGTGGCTGTTATCCTCCCCTCTCTCTAACCTGGTGGCTGTCCCTTTATCCTCCCCTCTCTAACCTGGTGGCTGTTATCCTCCCCTCTCTCTAACCTGGTGGCTGTCCCTTTAACCTCCCCTCTCTCTAACCTGGTGGCTGTCCCTTTAACCTCCCCTCTCTCTAACCTGGTGGCTGTCCCTCTCTAACCTGGTGGCTGTCCCTTTAACCTCCTCTCTCTCCCTGGTGGCTGTTATCCTCCCCTCTCTCTAACCTGGTGGCTGTCCCTGTTATCCTCCCCTCCTCTAACCTGGTGGCTGTCCCTTTATCCCTCCTCTCTCTAACCTGGTGGCTGTCCTTATCCTCCCCTCTCTCTAACCTGGTGGCTGTCCCTTTATCCTCCCCTCTCTCTAACCTGGTGGCTGTCCCTTTATCCTCCCTCTCTAACCTGGTGGCTGTCCCTTTATCCTCCCCTCTCTAACCTGGTGGCTGTCCCTTATCCTCCCCCTCTAACCTGGTGGCTGTCCCTTTAACCTCCCCCTCTCTAACCCTGGCTGTCCCTTAACCTCCCCTCTCTCTAACCTGGTGGCTGTCCCTCCCTCTAACCTGGTGGCTGTCCCTTTAACCTCCCCCTCTCTAACCTGGTGGCTAATCCCCCCTCCTCTAACCTGGTGGCTGTCCCTTTATCCTCCCCTCCTCTAACCTGGTGGCTGTCCCTTTATCCTCCCCTCTCTCTAACCTGGTGGCTGTCCCTTTATCCTCCCTCTCTCTAACCTGGTGGCTGTTATCCTCCCCTCTCTCTAACCTGGTGGCTCCCTTTATCCTCCCCTCTCTCTAACCTGGTGGCCCTTTATCCTCCCCTCTAACCTGGTGGCTGTCCCTTTATCCTCCCTCTCTCTAACCTGGTGGCTGTCCCTTTATCCTCCCCTCCCTCTAACCTGGTGGCTGTCCCTTTAATCCTCCCCCTCTAACCTGGTGGCTCCTAACCTGGTGGCTGTCCCTTTATCCTCCCCTCCTCTAACCTGGTGGCTGTTATCCTCCCCTCTCTCTAACCTGGTGGCTGTCCCTTTAACCTCCCCTCCTCTAACCTGGTGGCTGTCCCTTTATCCTCCCTCTCTCTAACCTGGTGGCTGTCCCTTTAACCTCCCTCCTCTAACCTGGTGGCTGTCCCTTTAACCTGGTGGCTGTCCCCCCCTCTCTCTAACCTGGTGGCTGTCCCTCTAACCCTGTCCCTCCTCCCTCTAACCTGGTGGCTGTTATCCTCCCCTCTCTCTAACCTGGTGGCTGTTATCCTCCCCTCTCTAACCTGGTGGCTGTCCCTTTAACCTCCCTCCTCTCTAACCTGGTGGCTGTTATCCTCCCTCTCTCTAACCTGGTGGCTGTCCTCCCCCTCTCTAACCTGGTGGCTGTCCCTTTAACCTCCCTCTCTCTAACCTGGTGGCTGTTATCCTCCCCTCTCTCTAACCTGGTGGCTGTCCCTTTATCCTCCTCTCTCTAACCTGGTGGCTGTCCCTTTATCCTCCCCCTCTCTCTAACCTGGTGGCTGTCCCTTTAACCTCCCTCTCTCTAACCTGGTGGCTGTTATCCTCCCCCTCCTCTAACCTGGTGGCTGTCCCTTTATCCTCCCCTCTCTCTAACCTGGTGGCTGTTATCCTCCCCCTCTCTAACCTGGTGGCTGTTATCCTCCCCTCCCTCTAACCTGGTGGCTGTCCCTTTAACCTCCCCTCTCTCTAACCTGGTGGCTGTTATCCTCCCCTCTCTAACCTGGTGGCTGTCCTTTATCCTCCCCTCTCTCTAACCTGGTGGCTGTCCCTTTAACCTCCCCTCTCTAACCTGGTGGCTGTCCCTTTATCCTCCCCTCCTCTAACCTGGTGGCTGTCCCTTTATCCTCCCCTCCTCTAACCTGGTGGCTGTCCCTTTATCCTCCCTCCTCTCTAACCTGGTGGCTGTTCCCTTTATCCTCTCCTCTCTAACCTGGTGGCTGTCCCTTTATCCTCCCCTCTCTCTAACCTGGTGGCTGTCCCTTTATCCTCCCCTCCTCTAACCTGGTGGCTGTCCCTTTAACCTCCCCTCCTCTAACCTGGTGGCTGTTATCCTCCCTCTCTCTAACCTGGTGGCTGTCCCTTTATCCCCTCTCTCTAACCTGGTGGCTGTCCCTTTATCCTCCCTCTCTCTAACCTGGTGGCTGTCCCTTTATCCTCCCCTCCTCTAACCTGGTGGCTGTCCCTTTATCCTCCCCTCCTCTAACCTGGCTGGCTGTTATCCCCTCTCTCTAACCTGGTGGCTGTCCCTTTATCCTCCCTCCCTCTAACCTGGTGGCTGTCCCTTTATCCTCCCCTCTCTCTAACCTGGTGGCTGTTATCCTCCCCTCTCTCTAACCTGGTGGCTGTTATCCTCCCCTCTCTCTAACCTGGTGGCTGTTATCCTCCCCTCTCTCTAACCTGGTGGCTGTCCCTTTATCCTCCCTCTCTCTAACCTGGTGGCTGTTATCCTCCCCTCTCTCTAACCTGGTGGCTGTCCCTTTAACCTCCCTCTCTCTAACCTGGTGGCTGTCCCTTTATCCTCCCCCTCTCTCTAACCTGGTGGCTGTCCCTTTAATCTCCCCTCCTCTCTAACCTGGTGGCTGTTAACCCCCTCCCTCTAACCTGGTGGCTGTTATCCCCCTCCCTCTAACCTGGTGGCTGTCCCTTTAACCTCCCCTCTCTCTAACCTGGTGGCTGTTATCCTCCCCTCTCTCTAACCTGGTGGCTGTCCCTTTATCCTCCCCTCTCTCTAACCTGGTGGCTGTCCCTTTTAACCTCCCCCTCTCTAACCTGGTGGCTGTTATCCTCCCCTCTCTCTAACCTGGTGGCTGTCCCTTTAACCCCCCCTCTCTAACCTGGTGGCTGTTATCCTCCCCTCTCTCTAACCTGGTGGCTGTCCCTTTAACCTCCCCTCTCTCTAACCTGGTGGCTGTCCCTTTATCCTCCCCTCCCTCTAACCTGGTGGCTGTCCCTTTAACCTCCCCTCTCTCTAACCTGGTGGCTGTTATCCTCCCTCTCTCTAACCTGGTGGCTGTCCCTTTATCCTCCCCTCTCTCTAACCTGGTGGCTGTCCCTTTATCCTCCCCTCTCTCTAACCTGGTGGCTGTCCCTTTAACCTCCCCTCTCTCTAACCTGGTGGCTGTTATCCTCCCCTCCCTCTAACCTGGTGGCTGTCCCTTTATCCTCCCCTCTCTCTAACCTGGTGGCTGTCCCTTTATCCTCCCCTCCTCTAACCTGGTGGCTGTCCCTTTAACCTCCCTCTCTCTAACCTGGTGGCTGTCCCTTTAACCTCCCTCTCTCTAACCTGGTGGCTGTCCCTTTATCCTCCCTCTCTCTAACCTGGTGGCTGTCCCTTTATCCTCCCCTCTCTCTAACCTGGTGGCTGTCCCTTTATCCTCCCTCTCTCTAACCTGGTGGCTGTCCCTTTAACCTCCTCTCTCTAACCTGGTGGCTGTTATCCTCCCCTCCCTCTAACCTGGTGGCTGTCCCTTTATCCTCCCCTCTCTCTAACCTGGTGGCTGTCCCTTTAATCCTCCCTCTCTCTAACCTGGTGGCTGTCCCTTTATCCTCCCCCTCTCTAACCTGGTGGCTGTCCCTTTAACCTCCCTCTCTCTAACCTGGTGGCTGTCCCTTTATCCTCCTCTCTCTAACCTGGTGGCTGTCCCTTTATCCTCCCTCTCTCTAACCTGGTGGCTGTCCCTTTATCCTCCCTCTCTCTAACCTGGTGGCTGTCCCTTTATCCTCCCCTCTCTCTAACCTGGTGGCTGTCCCTTTAACCTCCCCTCTCTCTAACCTGGTGGCTGTCCCTTTATCCTCCCCTCTCTCTAACCTGGTGGCTGTCCCTTTATCCTCCCTCTCTCTAACCTGGTGGCTGTTATCCTCCCCTCTCTCTAACCTGGTGGCTGTCCCTTTATCCTCCCCTCTCTCTAACCTGGTGGCTGTCCCTTTATCCTCCCCTCTCTCTAACCTGGTGGCTGTTATCCTCCCCTCTCTCTAACCTGGTGGCTGTTATCCTCCCCTCTCTCTAACCTGGTGGCTGTTATCCTCCCCTCCCTCTAACCTGGTGGCTGTCCCTTTAACCTCCCCTCTCTCTAACCTGGTGGCTGTCCCTTTAACCTCCCCTCTCTCTAACCTGGTGGCTGTCCCTTTAACCTCCCCTCTCTCTAACCTGGTGGCTGTCCCTTTAATCTCCCCTCTCTCTAACCTGGTGGCTGTCCCTTTAACCTCCCCTCTCTCTAACCTGGTGGCTGTCCCTTTAACCTCCCCCTCTCTAACCTGGTGGCTGTCCCTTTCACCTCCCCTCCTCTAACCTGGTGGCTGTCCCTTTAACCTCCCCTCCCTCTAACCTGGTGGCTGTTATCCTCCCCTATCTCTAACCTGGTGGCTGTCCCTTTATCCTCCCCTCTCTCTAACCTGGTGGCTGTCCCTTTAACCTCCCCTCTCTCTAACCTGGTGGCTGTTAACCTGGTGGCTGTTATCCCCCCTCTAACCTGGTGGCTGTTATCCTCCCCTCCCTCTAACCTGGTGGCTGTCCCTTTATCCTCCCCTCTCTCTAACCTGGTGGCTGTCCCTTTATCCTCCCCTCCCTCTAACCTGGTGGCTGTCCCTTTATCCTCCCCTCTCTCTAACCTGGTGGCTGTCCCTTTATCCTCCCCTCTCTCTAACCTGGTGGCTGTAATCCTCCCTCTCTCTAACCTGGTGGCTGTTATCCTCCCTCTCTCTAACCTGGTGGCTGTCCCTTTAACCTCCCTCTCTCTAACCTGGTGGCTGTCCCTTTATCCTCCCCTCCTCTAACCTGGTGGCTGTCCCTTTATCCTCCCTCTCTCTAACCTGGTGGCTGTCCCTTTATCCTCCCCTCTCTCTAACCTGGTGGCCTCGTCCTCCCCTCCCTCTAACCTGGTGGCTGTCCCTTTATCCTCCCCTCTCTCTAACCTGGTGGCTGTCCCTTTAACCTCCCCTCTCTCTAACCTGGTGGCTGTCCCTTTAACCTCCCCTCTCTCTAACCTGGTGGCTGTCCCTTTAATCTCCCCTCTCTCTAACCTGGTGGCTGTCCCTTTAACCTCCATTCTCTCTAACCTGGTGGCTGTCCCTTTCACCTCCCCTCTCTCTAACCTGGTGGCTGTCCCTTTAACCTCCCCTCTCTCTAACCTGGTGGCTGTCCCTTTAACCTCCCCTCTCTCTAACCTGGTGGCTGTCCCTTTCACCTCCCCTCTCTCTAACCTGGTGGCTGTCCCTTTAACCTCCCCTCCCTCTAACCTGGTGGCTGTTATCCTCCCCTCTCTAACCTGGTGGCTGTTATCCTCCCCTCTCTCTAACCTGGTGGCTGTTATCCTCCCCTCCTCTAACCTGGTGGCTGTCCCTTTAACCTCCCCTCTCTCTAACCTGGTGGCTGTCCCTTTATCCTCCCCTCTCTCTAACCTGGTGGCTGTTATCCTCCCCTTGTGGCTGTCCCTTTATCCTCCCCTCTCTCTAACCTGGTGGCTGTTGTCCTCCCCTCTCTCTAACCTGGTGGCTGTCCCTTTACCCTCCCCTCTCTCTAACCTGGTGGCTGTCCCTTTAACCTCCCCTCTCTCTAACCTGGTGGCTGTCCCTTTAACCTCCCCTCTCTCTAACCTGGTGGCTGTCCCTTTAATCCTCCCCTCCCTCTAACCTGGTGGCTGTCCCTTTATCCTCCCCTCTCTCTAACCTGGTGGCTGTTATCCTCCCCTCCCTCTAACCTGGTGGCTGTCCCTTTAACCTCCCCTCTCTCTAACCTGGTGGCTGTCCCTTTAACCTCCCCTCTCTCTAACCTGGTGGCTGTCCCTTTAACCTCCCCTCTCTCTAACCTGGTGGCTGTCCCTTTAACCTCCCCTCTCTCTAACCTGGTGGCTGTCCCTTTAACCTCCCCTCTCTCTAACCTGGTGGCTGTCCCTTTAACCTCCCCTCTCTCTAACCTGGTGGCTGTCCCTTTATCCTCCCCTCTCTCTAACCTGGTGGCTGTCCCTTTATCCTCCCCTCTCTCTAACCTGGTGGCTGTTATCCTCCCCTCCTCTAACCTGGTGGCTGTCCCTTTAACCTCCCCTCTCTCTAACCTGGTGGCTGTTATCCTCCCCTCCCTCTAACCTGGTGGCTGTCCCTTTATCCTCCCCTCTCTCTAACCTGGTGGCTGTCCCTTTAACCTCCCCTCCCTCTAACCTGGTGGCTGTTATCCTCCCCTCTCTCTAACCTGGTGGCTGTCCCTTTAACCTCCCCTCTCTCTAACCTGGTGGCTGTCCCTTTATCCTCCCCTCCCTCTAACCTGGTGGCTGTCCCTTTATCCTCCCCTCTCTCTAACCTGGTGGCTGTTATCCTCCCCTCCCTCTAACCTGGTGGCTGTCCCTTTAACCTCCCCTCTCTCTAACCTGGTGGCTGTTATCCCCCCCTCCCTCTAACCTGGTGGCTGTCCCTTTATCCTCCCCTCTCTCTAACCTGGTGGCTGTTATCCTCCCCTCCCTCTAACCTGGTGGCTGTCCCTTTATCCTCCCCTCTCTCTAACCTGGTGGCTGTCCCTTTAACCTCCCCTCTCTCTAACCTGGTGGCTGTTATCCTCCCCTCCCTCTAACCTGGTGGCTGTCTGAAATATAATGAAGTACACATCTATGGTATGATGAAGTACACATCTATAGTATGATGAAGTACACATCTATAGTATGATGAAACACACACACACACAGAGCCAGAGATATATAAGTACATGTATTGAGAGAGTCAGGTTCTAATCTTCATTTCCTGTTAGGGAAGGAGAGAGGAAAGGAGAGAGAGAGGATGAGCAGAGGGCGGTACAGAGAGAGAGAGACATACAGAATGAAATATAATGAAGGTAAAGGGGATGAAAGGAGAGAGAGAGGATGAGCAGAGGGCGGTACAGAGAGAGAGAGACATACAGAATGAAATATAATGAAGGTAAAGGGGAGGAAAGGGAGAGAGGATGAGCAGAGGGCGGTACAGTAGAGAGAGAGAGACATACAGAATGAAATATAATGAAGGTAAAGGGAGGAAAGGAGGAGAGAGAGGATGAGCAGAGGGCGGTACAGAGAGAGAGAGAGGATGAGCAGAGGGCGGTACAGAGAGAGAGAGAGGATGAGCAGAGGGCGGTACAGAGAGAGAGAGACATACAGAATGAAATATAATGAAGGTAAAGGGGAGGAAAGGAGAGAGAGAGGATGAGCAGAGGGCGGTACAGAGAGAGAGAGAGGATGAGCAGAGGGCGGTACAGAGAGAGAGAGAGGATGAGCAGAGGGCGGTACAGAGAGAGAGAGAGACATACAGAATGAAATATAATGAAGGTAAAGGGGATGAAAGGAGAGAGAGAGGATGAGCAGAGGGCGGTACAGAGAGAGAGAGAGGATGAGCAGAGGGCGGTACAGAGAGAGAGAGACATACAGAATGAAATATAATGAAGGTAAAGGGGGAGGAAAGGAGAGAGAGAGAGGATGAGCAGAGGGCGGTACAGAGAGAGAGACATACAGAATGAAATATAATGCAGGTAAATGTACAGAGAGAGAGACCAGAATTAAATATAATGAAGGTAAAGGGGAGGAAAGGAGAGAGAGAGGATGAGCAGAAGGCGGTACAGAGAGAGAGAGAGGATGAGCAGAGGGCGGTACAGAGAGAGAGAGGATGAGCAGAGAGCGGTACAGAGAGAGAGAGACATACAGAATGAAATATAATGAAGGTAAAGGGGAGGAAAGAGAGAGAGAGAGGATGAGCAGAGAAGTGTCACAGAGAGAGACCAGAATGAAATATAATGAAGGTAAAGGGGAGGAAAGGAGAGAGAGAGGATGAGCAGAGGGCTACAGAGAGAGAGAGACATACAGAATGAAATATAATGAAGGTAAAGGGGAGGAAAGGAGAGAGAGAGGATGAGCAGAGGGCGGTACAGAGAGAGAGGAGGATGAGCAGAGGGCGGTACAGAGAGAGAGAGGATGGCGGTACAGAGAGAGACATACAGAATGAAATATAATGCAGGTAAAGGGGATGAAAGGAGAGAGGGAGGATTACAGAGAGAGAGAGGATGAGCCTACAGAGAGAGAGAGAGGATGAGCAGAGGGCGGTACAGAGAGAGAGAGAGGATGAGCAGAGAGCGGTACAGAGAGAGAGACATACAGAATGAAATATAATGAAGGTAAAGGGGAGGAAAGGAGAGAGAGGATGAGCAGAGGGCTACAGAGAGAGAGAGAGAGGATGAGCAGAGGGCGGTACAGAGAGAGAGAGACATACAGAATGAAATATAATGAAGGTAAAGGGGATGAAAGGAGAGAGAGAGGATGAGCAGAGGCGGTACAGAGAGAGAGGATGAGCAGAGGGCGGTACAGAGAGAGAGAGGATGAGCAGAGGGCGGTACAGAGAGAGAGAGAGGATGAGCAGAGAGCGGTACAGAGAGAGAGAGACCAGAATGAAATATAATGAAGGTAAAGGGGAGGAAAGGAGAGAGAGAGGATGAGCAGAGGGCGGTACAGAGAGAGAGAGGATGAGCAGAGGGCGGTACAGAGAGAGAGAGAGACATACAGAATGAAATATAATGAAGGTAAAGGGGAGGAAAGGAGAGAGAGAGGATGAGCAGAGGGCGGTACAGAGAGAGAGAGACATACAGAATGAAATATAATGAAGGTAAAGGGGAGGAAAGGAGAGAGAGAGGATGAGCAGAGGGCGGTACAGAGAGAGAGAGAGGATGAGCAGAGGGCGGTACAGAGAGAGAGAGAGGATGAGCAGAGGGCGGTACAGAGAGAGAGAGAGACATACAGAATGAAATATAATGAAGGTAAAGGGGATGAAAGGAGAGAGAGAGGATGAGCAGAGGGCGGTACAGAGAGAGAGAGAGGATGAGCAGAGGGCGGTACAGAGAGAGAGACATACAGAATGAAATATAATGAAGGTAAAGGGGAGGAAAGGAGAGAGAGAGGATGAGCAGAGGGCGGTACAGAGAGAGAGACATACAGAATGAAATATAACGAAGGTAAAGGGGATGAAAGGAGAGAGAGAGGATGAGCAGAGGGCGGTACAGAGAGAGAGAGAGAGGATGAGCAGAGGGCGGTACAGAGAGAGAGAGAGGATGAGCAGAGAGCGGTACAGAGAGAGAGAGACATACAGAATGAAATATAATGAAGGTAAAGGGGAGGAAAGGAGAGAGAGAGGATGAGCAGAGGGCGGTACAGAGAGAGAGAGACATACAGAATGAAATATAATGAAGGTAAAGGGGAGGAAAAGGAGAGAGAGAGGATGAGCCTACAGAGAGAGAGAGACCAGAATGAAATATAATGAAGGTAAAGGGGAGGAAAGGAGAGAGAGAGGATGAGCTACAGAGAGAGAGAGGATGAGCAGAGGGCGGTACAGAGAGAGAGAGAGGATGAGCAGAGGGCGGTACAGAGAGAGAGAGAGAGGATGAGCAGAGGGCGGTACAGAGAGAGAGACATACAGAATGAAATATAATGAAGGTAAAGGGGATGAAAGGAGAGAGAGAGGATGAGCAGAGGGCGGTACAGAGAGAGAGAGAGACATACAGAATGAAATATAATGAAGGTAAAGGGGAGGAAAGGAGAGAGAGAGGATGAGCAGAGGGCGGTACAGAGAGACCTCCCCTCTCTCTAGAGGATGAGCAGAGGGCGGAACAGAGAGAGGATGAGCAGAGGGCAGTACAGAGAGAGAGAGAGGATGAGCAGAGGGCGGTACAGAGAGAGAGAGACATACAGAATGAAATATAATGAAGGTAAAGGGGAGGAAAGGAGAGAGAGAGGATGAGCAGAGGCGGTACAGAGAGAGAGACATACAGAATGAAATATAATGAAGGTAAAGGGGAGGAAAGGAGAGAGAGAGGATGAGCAGAGGGCGGTGGTGAGAGAGGATGAGCAGAGGGCGGTACAGAGAGAGAGAGAGGATGAGCAGAGGGCGGTACAGAGAGAGAGAGAGGATGAGCAGATGAGAAGGATGAGCAGAGGCGGTACAGAGAGAGAGAGAGGATCTACAGAGAGAGAGAGACATACAGAATGAAATATAATGAAGGTAAAGGGGAGGAAAGGGAGAGAGAGAGGATGAGCAGAGGGCGGTACAGAGAGAGAGACATCAGAATGAAATATAATGAAGGTAAAGGGGATGAAAGGAGAGAGAGAGGATGAAGTACAGAGAGAGAGAGACATCAGAATGAAATATAATGAAGGTAAAGGGGAGGAAAGGAGAGAGAGGATGAGCACGGTACAGAGAGAGAGACATACAGAATGAAATATAATGAAGGTAAAGGGGATGAAAGGAGAGAGAGAGGTGAGCAGAGGGCGGTACAGAGAGAGAGAGAGGATGAGCAGAGGGCGGTACAGAGAGAGAGAGAGAGGATGAGCAGAGGGCGGTACAGAGAGAGAGACATACAGAATGAAATCTAATGAAGGTAAAGGGGATGAAAGGAGAGAGAGAGGATGAGCAGAGGGCGGTACAGAGAGAGAGAGGATGAGCAGAGGGCACAGAGAGAGAGACATACAGAATGAAATATAATGAAGGTAAAGGGGAGGAAAGGAGAGAGAGAGGATGAGCAGAGTACAGAGAGAGAGAGAGAGGATGTACAGAGAGAGAGAGAGGATGAGCAGAGGGCGGTGAGAGAGATGAGCAGAGGGCGGTACAGAGAGAGAGACATACAGAATGAAATATAATGAAGGTAAAGGGGATGAAAGGAGAGAGAGAGGATGAGCAGAGGGCGGTACAGAGAGAGAGAGACATACAGAATGAAATATAATGAAGGTTTACAGAGAGAGAGAGACATACAGAATGAAATATAATGAAGGTAAAGGGGAGGAAAGGAGAGAGAGAGGATGAGCAGAGGGCGGTACAGAGAGAGAGAGACATACAGAATGAAATATAATGAAGGTAAAGGGGATGAAAGGAGAGAGAGAGGATGAGCAGAGGGCGGTACAGAGAGAGAGACATACAGAATGAAATATAATGAAGGTAAAGGGGATGAAAGGAGGAGAGAGGATGAGCAGAGGGCGGTACAGAGAGAGAGAGACATACAGAATGAAATATAATGAAGGTAAAGGGGATGAAAGGAGAGAGAGAGGATGAGCAGAGGGCGGTACAGAGAGAGAGAGACATACAGAATGAAATATAATGAAGGTAAAGGGGATGAAAGGAGAGAGAGAGGATGAGCAGAGGGCGGTACAGAGAGAGAGACATACAGAATGAAATATAATGAAGGTAAAGGGGATGAAAGGAGAGAGAGAGGATGAGCAGAGGGCGGTACAGAGAGAGAGAGACATACAGAATGAAATATAATGAAGGTAAAGGGGAGGAAAGGAGGGAGGAAAGGGCGGTACAGAGAGAGAGGATGAGCAGAGGGCGGTACAGAGAGAGAGAGAGGATGAGCAGAGGGCGGTACAGAGAGAGAGAGGATGAGCAGAGGGCGGTACAGAGAGAGTTATCCTCCTCCTCTAGAGGATGAGCAGAGGGGCGGTACAGAGAGAGAGAGAGGATGAGCAGAGGGCGGTACAGAGAGAGAGAGGATGAGCAGAGGGCGGTACAGAGAGAGAGAGGATGAGCATAATGAAGGATGAGCAGAGAGGGCGGTACAGAGAGAGAGGATGAGCAGAGGTAAGAGAGAGAGAGGAGGATGAGCAGAGGGCGGTACAGAGAGAGAGACATACAGAATGAAATATAATGAAGGTAAAGGGGATGAAAGGAGAGAGAGAGGATGAGCAGAGGGCGGTACAGAGAGAGAGAGGATGAGCAGAGGGCGGTACAGAGAGAGAGAGAGGATGAGCAGAGGGCGGTACAGAGAGAGAGAGACATACAGAATGAAATATAATGAAGGTAAAGGGGAGGAAAGGAGAGAGAGAGGATGAGCAGAGGGCGGTACAGAGAGAGAGAGACATACAGAATGAAATATAATGAAGGTAAAGGGGAGGAAAGGAGAGAGAGAGGATGAGCAGAGGGCGGTACAGAGAGAGAGAGACATACAGAATGAAATATAATGAAGGTAAAGGGGAGGAAAGGAGAGAGAGAGGATGAGCAGAGGATGGCGGTACACAGAGAGAGAGAGAGAGGATGAGCAGAGGGCGGTACAGAGAGAGAGACATACAGAATGAAATATAATGAAGGTAAAGGGGATGAAAGGAGAGAGAGAGGATGAGCAGAGGGCGGTACAGAGAGAGAGAGGATGAGCAGAGGGCGGTACAGAGAGAGAGACATACAGAATGAAATATAATGAAGGTAAAGGGGAGGAAAGGAGAGAGAGAGGATGAGCAGAGGGCGGTACAGAGAGAGAGAGACATACAGAATGAAATATAATGAAGGTAAAGGGGAGGAAAGGAGAGAGAGAGGATGAGCAGAGGGCGGTACAGAGAGAGAGAGAGAGGATGAGCAGAGGGCGGTACAGAGAGAGAGAGAGAGGATGAGCAGAGGGCGGTACAGAGAGAGAGAGGATGAGCAGAGGGCGGTACAGAGAGAGAGAGACATACAGAATGAAATATAATGAAGGTAAAGGGGAGGAAAGGAGAGAGAGAGGATGAGCAGAGGGCGGTACAGAGAGAGAGAGACATACAGAATGAAATATAATGAAGGTAAAGGGGAGGAAAGGAGAGAAGAGGGAGCAGAAAGGAGAGAGAGAGGATGAGCAGAGGGCGGTACAGAGAGAGAGAGACATACAGAATGAAATATAATGAAGGTAAAGGGGATGAAAGGAGAGAGAGAGGATGAGCAGAGGGCGGTACAGAGAGAGAGAGAGAGGATGAGCAGAGGGCGGTACAGAGAGAGAGAGAGACATACAGAATGAAATATAATGAAGGTAAAGGGGATGAAAGGAGAGAGAGAGGATGAGCAGAGGGCGGTACAGAGAGAGAGAGACATACAGAATGAAATATAATGAAGGTAAAGGGGATGAAAGGAGAGAGAGAGGATGAGCAGAGGGCGGTACAGAGAGAGAGAGAGGATGAGCAGAGGGCGGTACAGAGAGAGAGAGAGGATGAGCAGAGGGCGGTACAGAGAGAGAGAGAGGATGAGCAGAGAGCGGTACAGAGAGAGAGAGAGGATGAGCAGAGAGCGGTACAGAGAGAGAGGATGAGCAGAGGGCGGTACAGAGAGAGAGAGACATACAGAATGAAATATAATGAAGGTAAAGGGGATGAAAGAGAGAGAGAGGATGAGAGGGCGGTACAGAGAGAGAGAGAGGATGAGCAGAGGGCGGTACAGAGAGAGAGAGACATACAGAATGAAATATAATGAAGGTAAAGGGGATGAAAGGAGAGAGAGAGGATGAGCAGAGGGCGGTACAGAGAGAGAGAGAGAGGATGAGCAGAGGGCGGTACAGAGAGAGAGAGAGACATACAGAATGAAATATAATGAAGGTAAAGGGGATGAAAGGAGAGAGAGAGGATGAGCAGAGGGCGGTACAGAGAGAGAGAGAGGATGAGCAGAGGGCGGTACAGAGAGAGAGACATACAGAATGAAATATAATGAAGGTAAAGGGGAGGAAAGGAGAGAGAGAGGATGAGCAGAGGGCGGTACAGAGAGAGAGACATACAGAATGAAATATAATGAAGGTAAAGGGGAGGAAAGGAGAGAAGAAAGATAGACTCCCATAGAGCAGTAAAGAAGTGGAAGAGAGAGTGTGATTTATGGCCCAGGTTTCATTAGGCAGCATAACAAAAGGTCGCAGGCCGTTGAGATAGAGGCAAAGGGCCGTGTGTGACTGATAGAAAATGCAAACGGTCATAAGTATTCTTAGATACAATTAACCTTTTACATCTTTCTTGCTCTCTTTCTTTACTGGAGGGAAAGGGAAGGGACATCAGTGTTGTAGAACAGCGGACCGTGTGTTTGTGGCTATAACTCGACAATGATTAGACTAAGACCATTTTCTTAGGGGTTTAAAGCAGTCTCTCTGATTTCGTCAATTCTCATATCCACACTAGCGTTGACAGTGTTATGTAGAGGAGCCGCAACCTGTAAGTGTAACGCACTTCTATGAGTAGTGGGTGCGGAGTCAGGCGCAGGGAAGAGAGGGTAAAGGACAATTGTTTTTTATTCCGGCGCAGGAAAAACGGTCACGCCAAAACACCAGGCTCATAATAAAGACCGGCCCAAAACCAGGACCCAACCAGCCAGGAGAAAAACAAAGTAACAAAGACCCAGAACCAGGACCCAACCAGTCCAGAGAAAAACAAAGTAACAAAGACCCAGAACCAGGACCCAACCAGTCCAGAGAAAAACAAAGTAACAAAGACCCAGAACCAGGACCCAACCAGACCAGAGAAAAGCAAAGTAACAAAGACCCAGAACCAGGACCCAACCAGACCAGAGAAAAACAAAGTAACAAAGACCCAGAACCAGGACCCAACCAGTCCAGAGAAAAACAAAGTAACAAAGACCCAGAACCAGGACCCAACCAGTCCAGAGAAAAACAAAGTAACAAAGACTCAAAACCAGGACCCAACCAGTCCAGAGAAAAACAAAGTAACAAAGTCAGCATGCAACCAAGACCTAGTAGACCGGTGACAACGACCGCTGAGCGCCGCTCGAACAGGAAGTGGAGACAAAACCAAAAGAAGGGATTGGTGGCAGCTAGTAGACCGGTGACAACGACCGCCGAGCTCCGCTCGAACAGGAAGTGGAGACAAAACCAAAAGAAGGGATTGGTGGCAGCTAGTAGACCGGTGACAACGACCGCCGAGCTCCGCTCGAACAGGAAGTGGAGACAAAACCAAAAGAAGGGATCGGTGGCAGCTAGTAGACCAGTGACAACGACCGCCGAGCGCCGCTCGAACAGGAAGTGAGGACAAAACCAAAAGAAGGGATCGGTGGCAGCTAGTAGACCGGTGACGACGACCGCCGAGCGCCGCTCGAACAGGAAGTGGAGACAAAACCAAAAGAAGGGATCGGTGGCAGCTAGTAGACCGGTGACGACGACCGCCGAGCGCCGCTCGAACAGGAAGTGGAGCCACCTTTGGTGGGAATCGTGACAGTAAGGTTGTTGGGGCCCAAGAGTATCATATTGCACTTATGCAATACAAGATGCTATGAATAACTGGAAAACAAATTAAAAAGCAAATGAATTGACAAATAATTTCCACAACAAGAACATCTTACATCTACTGTCGGTAATCTTTGCTTCTAACATGAATTTACACTCAGAAAGTATCTTCCTAACACCTTACAATTGTCTAAAAAATAGATTTGAAAATAATAATTACAATTTGATCATAAAAGGTGACCTAGATGTGCCACGCACTGGCCAAGAGGGGCTGTGACTAAACTCAGTGTACTATCATACACTGAGCAAAAATACAAACTCAACATGTAAAGTGTTGGTTCCATAAGCACAAAAAAGCTTATTTCTCTCAAAATGTGAGCACAAATTTATTGACATCCCTGTCAGTGAGCATTTCTCCTTTGCCAAGAAAGCCATCTAGCTGACAGGTGTGACATATCAAGAAGCCGATTAAAATGCATGATCATTTGGGGCGGCAAGTAGCCTAGTGGTTAGAGCGTTGGGCCAGCAACCAGAAGGTTGCTAGATCAAGGTAAAAAATATGTTGTTCTGCCCATGAACAAGGCAGTTAACCCACTGTTCCCCGATCGGCCGTCATTGTAAATAAGAATTTGTTCTTAACTGACTTGCCTAGTTAAATAAAATAAAAAATGGATTGCTACGCAGCTGAACCTTGTGCTGGGGACAATTAAAGGCCACTAAAATGTGCAGTTTGGTCACACAACAAAATGCCACTGATGTCTCAAGTCTTAAGGGAGTGTGCAATTGGCATGCTGACTGCAGGAATGTCCAACAGAGCTGGGGGGAGTATTTCTGTCTGTAATATAGAAAGTCCTTTTGTGGAGAAAAACTCCTTTTGATAGGCTGGGCCAGTGGGGGGGCCTAGGCCCCCCCATGGCTGCACCCCTGCCGAGTCATGTGAAATCCATATATTCATTTATTTCAACAGACTGATGTCCTTATATGAACAGTACCTCAGTAAAATCTTTGAAATCATTGCATGTTGCGTTTACATTTTTTGCTCATTATAGATCCAACTACGCCACCCTAGGTTTCCACCGAACATAGGGAGTTCTGAATAACTCATAGCATACTGTAGGCAGCTCAGGTTCTATCAGAATAGGCTTGAGTTGAATAACATGAAGAGGCAGGTCACCGTTTTCAAGTTCATGTATCTCCCAATTTCAGCTTTCAGAAAAACCAAGCTAGATTGTAGCTTAGCAACAAAATGGAGGGAGGCCATAACACAAACACAAACAATTAAACCAAACAAAAAACAGGGTTCAGTGCAGGTGGAGGGAAAACGTTTAAGCATGAATCTTATATCATCAACTCATTCAAGTAATAATTATCTAAGGAAAACCCAAGGTTTCAAAGGTGCTCTGCCATCAGCTTTAAATGTAACTTCCCCGGCACCTGAGCAGCCACACCTCAAACAAAGGAAACAAGAGTTAAAAAAGAGGCAGGGAAAAACAGGGAGCCAACACATCACTCAATGAATCAAGCAATAAACAAGCTTTCAATTGAGACCACATGGGCAGAAGTATACACAGTGATTAACAGCAGTCGTCACACCAGTGACAGAAGTATACACAGTGATTAACAGCAGTCGTCACACCAGTGACAGAAGTATACACAGTGATTAACAGCAGTCGTCACACCAGTGACAGAAGTATACACAGTGATTAACAGCAGTCGTCACACCAGTGACAGAAGTATACACAGTGATTAACAGCAGTCGTCACACCAGTGACAGAAGTATACACAGTGATTAACAGCAGTCGTCACACCAGTGACGGATGTATGCACAGTGTAGGCAATTGTAAACCTGAATCTTTTAGAATGTGCAGTCATTGCATTGAACAAAGTTAACAGAGATTCTGAAGGCTTTAAAGGATCCCTTTAGCTCATTTGAATGATTCAATAAAGAGTTTGGTCGGTTTGATGATCGGTTTGATGGTCGATTTGATGGTCGGTTTGATGGTCAGTTTGATGATCAGTTTGATGGTCGGTTTGATGATCGGTTTGATGGTCAGTTTGATGGTCGGGTTGATGATCGATTTGATGGTCGGTTTGATGGTCAGCTTGATGGTCAGTTTGATGGTCGGTTTGATGGTCGGTTTGATGGTCGGTTTGATGGTCAGTTTGATAGTCGGTTTGATGATCGGTTTGATGGTCAGTTTGATGGTCGGTTTGATGATCGGTTTGATGGTCAGTTTGATGGTCGGTTTGATGGTCAGGTTGATGATCGGTTTGATGGTCAGTTTGATGGTCGGTTTGATGGTCGGTTTGATGGTCGGTTTGATGATCGATTTGATGGTCGGTTTGATGGTCAGTTTGATGGTCGGTTTGATGGTCGGTTTGATGGTCGGTTTGATGATCGGTTTGATGGTCAGTTTGATGGTCGGTTTGATGATCGATTTGATGGTCGGCTTGATGGTCGGTTTGATGGTCGATTTGATGGTCGGTTTGATGGTCGATTTGATGGTCGGTTTGATGATCGATTTGATGGTCGGTTTGATGGTCGGTTTGATGATCGATTTGATGGTAGGTTTGATGGTCGGTTTGATGGTAGGTTTGAGCTACTGTGTCATTAGTTTGTGTATTAACAGGTGCTCCGGTACCTGCTAACTGAGGGCTAAAGGGAACATTTAGTCTAAACTGCCTCTGCGGCTCTGGGCACATATCACAACACCACCTGTTCTCCCTGTCCCTTCCTCTACACAGGGAGAGGCTCTAAAACAATGATGATGCTGACAACCACTAGCTGAGATATAATGCACACACACACACACACGCTCGCATGATGGCATGCAGGCTCACACTCTGTCACACACACACATCTTTAAAACAATAATGGTACCTGCTGACAACCTCTAGCTGAGAAAAAATGTTGCTGTAGTGACTCATCCTCACTCTAGGCCACTAACTAACAAAGCAAAGATGTGATTCTGTTTATGAAGTGCACCAGTGAGTTTGCGTGCGTTTGTGAAAGCGTTTGTGTCTGTGTGATGTAGGGCACAAATTAGTGTCTGTATGTGGCTCAAATGAGTAGGAGTATTGTGTGTGATGGCTCATTGATTGGCTCTGAGAGGTGAGCAGCTCATTGATTGGCAGGCTCCACTGAGAGGAATGCAGACCAGAGGCCCAATAAGGACTAGATGGATTACACAAGCATATGGGAGACATGAGGAGACAGTTACAGTTACACACACACACACACACACACACACACACACACACACACACACACCACGTGTGGTTAATGATGTTGGATCAGGAACAGCAGCCCTCCCTGTGGTGAGAGCCTCCGTGGTTCATTGTTTCACAGATAACTGGTTTAACATCAAGCCGAAGAAAGGCTTCAGTTGGTCTAATGATGTACAGTCCATCTGGTCACACAGCCTCCCGTTCGGCCTTCAACCCTTATCAATCAATCAAATGTACTGTATTTATAAACCCATTTTTACATCAGCAGATGTCACAAAGTGCTTATATAGAAACCCAGCGTAAAAATACAGAGAAAAAGCAATACAGATATTGTTGTTTTCAACCAGGTAGGCTAGTTGAGAACACCTTTATTTAACCAGGTAGGCTAGTTGAGAACACCTTTATTTAACCAGGTAGGCTAGTTGAGAACACCTTTATTTAACCAGGTAGGCTAGTTGAGAACACCTTTATTTAACCAGGTAGGCTAGTTGAGAACACCTTTATTTAACCAGGTAGGCTAGAACACCTTTATTTGAGAACACCTTTATTTAACCAGGTAGGCTAGTTGAGAACACCTTTATTTAACCAGGTAGGCTAGTTGAGAACACCTTTATTTAACCAGGTAGGCTAGTTGAGAACACCAGGTTTATTGAGAAACCAGGTAGGCTAGTTGAGAACACCTTTATTTAACCAGGTAGGCTAGTTGAGAACACCTTTATTTAACCAGGTAGGCTAGTTGAGAACAAGTTCTCATTTACAACTGTGACCTGGTCAAGATAAAGCGTAGCACTGCGACAGAAACAACAACACAGAGTTACACATGGAATAAACAAATGTACAGTCAATAACACAATAGAAAAAAATAAAGTCTATATACAATGTGTGCAAATGGTGTGAGGAGGTAGACAATACATAGGCCATAGTAGCGAAGTAATTACAATTTAGCAGATTAACAGTGATAGATGAGCAGATGATGTGCAAGTAGAAATACTGATGTGCAAAAGAGCAGAAAAGTAAATAAAAACAATATGGGGATGAGGTAGGTAGATTGGGTGGGCTATTTACAGATGGACTATGTACAGCTGCAGTGATCGGTTAGCTGCTCAGATAGCTGATGTTTAAAGTTAGTGAGGGAAATGTAAGTCTCCAACTTCAGCGATTTTTGCAATTCGTTCCAGTCACTGACAGCAGAGAACTGGAAGGAAAGGCGGGGATGGAGATGACCAGTGAGATATACCTGCTGGGGCGCGTGCTACGTGTGGGTGTTGTTATCATGACCAGTGAGCTGAGATAAGGCAGAGCTTTACCTAGCATTGACGTTTTGATGACCTGGGGGTGGGTCTGGCGATGAATATGTAGCGAGGGCCAGCCGACTAGAGCATACAGGTCGCAGTGGTGGGTGGTACAAGGTGCTTCAGTAACAAAACGAATGGCACTGTGATAGACTGCTTCCAGTTTGCTGAGTAGAGTGTTGGAAGCTATTTTGTAGACGACGTCGCCAAAATCGAGGATCGGTAGGATAGTCAGTTTTACTAGGGTAAGTTTGGCGGCGTGAGTGAAGGAGGCTTTGTTGCAAAATAGAAAGCCGACTCTAGATTTGATTTTGGATTGGAGATGTTTAATATGAGTCTGGAAGGAGAGTTTACAGTCTAACCAGACACCTAGGTATTTGTAGTTATTTGTATTTGTAGTCCACATATTCTAGGTCAGAACCGTCCAGGGTGGTGATGCTAGTCGGGCGGGCGGGTGCGGGCAGCGATCTGTTGAAGAGCATGCATTTGGTTTTTCTAGCGTTTAAGAGCAGTTGGAGCTCACGGAAGGAGTGTTGTATGGCTTTGAAGCTCATTTGGAGGTTAGTTAACACAGTGTCCAAAGAAGGGCCAGATGTATACAGAATGGTGTCATCTGCATAGAGGTAGATCAGGGGATCAACCGCAGCGAGAGCGACATCGTTGATATATACAGAGAAAAGAGTCGGCCCGAGAATTTAACCCTGTGGTACCCCCATAGAGACTGCCAGAGGTCCGGACAACAGGCCCTCCGATTTGACACACTGAACTCTGTCTGCGAAGTAGAACCAGGCAAGGCAGTCATTTGAGAAACCAAGGCTGTTGAGTCTGCCGATAACAATATTGACAGAGTCGAAAGCCTTGGCCAGGTCGATGAAGACTGCTGCACAATAATGTCTTTTATCGATGGCGGTTATGATATCCTTTAGTACCTTGAGCATGGCTGAGGTGCACCCGTGACCAGCTCGGAAACCGTATTGCACAGCGGAG
This sequence comes from Oncorhynchus nerka, assembly GCF_034236695.1. Classification (NCBI taxonomy): domain Eukaryota; kingdom Metazoa; phylum Chordata; class Actinopteri; order Salmoniformes; family Salmonidae; genus Oncorhynchus; species Oncorhynchus nerka. The sequence goes on from NC_088410.1 coordinate 93,138,019, forward strand.
AAGGTATGGTGGGATTCAAAATGGTCAGTGATCTGTTTATTAACTTGGCTTTCGAAGACTTTAGAAAGGATGGATATAGGCCAGTTTGGGTCTAGAGTGTCACCCCCTTTGAAGAGGGGGATGACCATGGCAGTTTTCCAATCTTCAGGGATCTCGGATGACATGAAAGAGGTTGAACAGACTGCTAATAGGGGTTGCATCAATGGCGGCAGATAACTGTAGAAAGAGAGGGTCCAGATTGTCAAGCCCAGCTGATTTGTACGGGTCCAGGTTTTGCAGCTCTTTCAGAACATCTTCTATCTGGATTTGGGTGAAGAAGCATGGTGGCTAGGAAAAACTCCAAAGAAAGGCAGGAACCTAGGAAGAAACCTAGAGAGGAACCAGGCTCTGAGGAGTGGCCAGTCCTCTTCTGGCTTTGCCGGGTGGAGATTATAACCGTACATGGCTATTAAGGCCAGATTGTTCTTCAAGATGATCAAACATTCATAAATGACCAGCAGGGTCAACTAATAATCAAAGTGGTTATAGAGAGTCCAATAGGTCAGCACCTCAGCAGTAAATATCAGTTAACTTTTCATTCAGAGGCCCGAGACCACAGGTGCGGGACAAGGCAGCACGACCGGTGAACAGGTCAGGGTTCCATAGCCACAGGCAAAATATCAGAAATTGGATCAGTACCACAACCAGGTGGACTGGGGACAGGGACAGCCATGAGTCATCAGGCCAGGTAGTCCTTAGACATGGTCCTAAGGCTTAGGTCCTCCGGGTTGGGGGAGAGAGAGGTGGGAGAATTAGAGGGAGCATACCTAAGATGACCTAGGACACGAGATAAAACAGGAGAATTACACCAGATAGGACAGACTGACCCTAACCCCCAGGCACATAGACTATTCCAGCATAGATACTGGAGACTGAGACGGGGCACACTGTGGCCCCGTCCAACGTTATCCCCGGACAGGGCCAACCCTTACAGTATCTGGTTATCCACACCCTCCCACTCAGCATTCAAACCTTATCAACCCTAATCAACCCTCATCAAGCCTCATCAACCCTAACTAACCTTTATCAAACCTTCTCAACCGTAATCAACACTTATCAACCCTTAACAACCCTTATCAACCGTAATCAACCCTTATCAACCCTTATCAACCGTAATCAACCCTTATCAATCGTAATCAAACCTAACCAACCCTAATCAACCCTTACAGAATTTGGTTATTCACACCCTCCCACTCAGCCTTCAACCCAAATCAACCCTTATCAATATTAACCCTAATCAACCCTTATCAATATTAACCCTAATCAACCCTTATCAATATTAACCCTAATCAACCCTTATCAATATTAACCCAAACAGCTCTAGCTGCTATGGAGAACAACCTGGGAAGGTGTGAGCGAGGAGGGTGTGTGCTTATGTGTGTGTGTGTCATGCATGCAAAGTGTGTCAAATAACACGAGAAGAAGAGAAAGTGAAAAAATAGACACAAACAAAACACTAGGCCTGGTTTGATGTCATGTTGGCTTTACAAAGGAAGTGGTCAGAAAATGGAACCTTGGGGTGATTCACCAGTGAATTGATTTTATTGTATTAAATTACATTCTTGTTCTATTTCCCAACAACAACCCCAAAACCAGGAGTAAAACTCTTCCCTCTTTGGAGTGAGAGTGCAGTGAGGTGAGTGTGTGTCAGAATGTGGTGTGTTTGACACAGCAGCTCTGGTTGGGGTGCTCGGCAAGGCGACAGATGGGACTTTGTGTGTGTGTGTGTGTTTGTGTGTGTGTATGAGTGGGTATGTGGGTGGGTGGCAGAGTGGAGAGTTTGCTGCCTGGGTGACCTTTTCTTGTGCGTAGAGGTGGCATCATTCTGACAGTGTGACAGAGGGAGATGTACTCGCCTTGTAATGGATGAGCTCTCTCAAGGTTACCACCTCTCCTCCAGCTCTTCTCTCTCGCTCCTGTCTCCTCTTCCATTAGACTGTCTGTAACCTTTATTCTCGTATTCTTGTTTGGTAGCCTTGTCGCGAACCAGGCTTCTCTACATGGCCAAATATATGTGGACACCTGCTCGTCGAACATCTCATTCCAAAATTATGGGCATTAATATGGAGTTGGTCCCCCCTTTGCTGCTATAACAGCATCCACTCTTCTGGGAATGTAAAGACAGACACTGGGAGATGAGAAGCAAGTACGGGGAGTGAATATTTGATAAATAACAGACATGAAACAAAACACGGACAGCGTCTGGAGAGAGGGAAACATTACAACATTAATGCTGACTCGGGGATGAAACTGAGGAAGTGACAGATATATACAATATGTCATTGTATGCTGTAGCATTAAAGATTTCTCTTCACTGGAACTAAGGAACATAGACCGAACCAGGAAAAACAGCCCCAGACCATTAATCCTCTTCCACTAAAAACTTCACAGTTCGCACTATACATTCGGGCCAGTAGGGTACTGGCATCTGCCAAACCGAGATTCATTCATAGGACTGTAAACATGATCAATCATTCCAGAGAATGTGTTTTCACTGCCAGATGGTGAACGTGATCAATCATTCCAGAGAATGTGTTTTCACTGCCAGATGGTGAACGTGATCAATCATTCCAGAGAATGTGTTTTCACTGCCAGATGGTGAACGTGATCAATCATTCCAGAGAATGTGTTTTCACTGCCAGATGGTGAACGTGATCAATCATTCCAGAGAATGCGTTTTCACTGCCAGATGGTGAACGTGATCAATCATTCCAGAGAATGTGTTTTCACTGCCAGATGGTGAACGTGATCAATCATTCCAGAGAATGCGTTTTCACTGCCAGATGGTGAACGTGATCAATCATTCCAGAGAATGTGTTTTCACTGCCAGATGGTGAAACGTGATCAATCATTCCAGAGAATGTGTTTTCACTGCCAATGGCGGCGAGCTTTACCAGCTGAAGCTTGGCGTTGTGTAAAGGGATCTTAGGCTTGTGTGGCTGCTCGGACATGGAAACCCATTTCATGACACTCCCATGAACAGGTGCTTACAGAGGCAGTTTGGAACTCGGTAGGGTAATGAGTGTTGCAACCGAGGACAGAGGAATTTTACGTGCAATGCGCTTCAGCACCACTCATCGGTCCCGTTCCGTGAGCTTGTGTGGCCTACCACTTTTTCATTTCCACTTGACAATAACAGAGCTTACAGTTGACCGGGGCAGTTCTAGCCGGGCAGAAATTTAAAGACCTGACTTGTTGGAAAGGTGGCATCCTATGACGGTGCCACATTGAAAGTCACTGAACTCTTCAGCACCTGCCATTCTACTGCTAATGTTTGTTTGTGGAGATTGCATGGCTGTGTGCTCAAATGTGTACACCTGTCCGTAACAGGAGTGGCTGAATTAGCCGAATCCACTCATTTGAAGGGGTGTCCACATAGCTTTAGTGTGGCAGAAATCAGCTAAAGAGGGGTCTAGCCAGGTCGGAACCACCGTGTAAATCAGTGACACATCCAACCAATCAAATGCCTTGCTTGGGCGGTGCTCCAAAGGTGTTCACCAGATTAATGCCTTAAACAAACCATTTCGAATCTCACCATACCTTCTCTGCTATGCAATCTGGTTTAAGAGCTGGTCATGGGGGCACCTCAGCCACGCTCAAGGTCCTAAACGATATCTTAACCGCTATCAATAAGAAACATTACTGTGCAGCCATATTCATTGATCTGGCCAAGGCTTTCGACTCTGTCAATCACCACATCCTCATCGGCTGACTCGACAGCCTTGGTTTCTCAAATGGTTGCCTCGCCTGGTTCACCAACTACTTCTCTGATAGAGTTCAGTGTGTCAAATCGGAGGGTCTGCTGTCCGGACCTCTGGCAGTCTCTATGGGGGTGCCACAGGGTTCAATTCTTGGACCGACTCTCTTCTCTGTATACATCAATGAGGTCGCCCTTGCTGCTGGTGAGTCTCTGATACACCTCTACGCAGACGACACCATTCTGTATACTTCTGGCCCTTCTTTGCACACTGTGTTAACAACCCTCCAGGCGAGCTTCAATGCCCTACAACTCTCCTTCCGTGGCCTCCAATTGCTCTTAAATACAAGTAAAACTAAATGCATGCTCTTCAACCGATCGCTACCTGCACTTGCCCGCCTGTCCAACATCACTACTCTGGACGGCTCTGACTTAGAATACGTGGACAACTACAAATACTTAGGTGTCTGGTTAGACTGTAAACTCTCCTTCCAGACCCATATCAAACATCTCCAATCCAAAGTTAAATCTAGAATTGGCTTCCTATTTCGCAACAAAGCATCCTTCACTCATGCTGCCAAACATACCCTTGTAAAACTGACCATCCTACCAATCCTCGACTTTGGCGATGTCATTTACAAAATACCCTCCAATACCCTACTCAACAAATTGGATGCAGTCTATCACAGTGCAATCCGTTTTGTCACCAAAGCCCCATATACTACCCACCATTGCGACCTGTACGCTCTCGTTGGCTGGCCCTCGCTTCATACTCGTCGCCAAACCCACTGGCTCCATGTCATCTACAAGACCCTGCTAGGTTATGTCCCCCCTTATCTCAGCTCGCTGGTCACCATAGCATCTCCCACCTGTAGCACATGCTCCAGCAGGTATATCTCTCTAGTCACCCCCAAAAAAACATTGTAGGATTTTTAATGAATTTATTTGCAAATTATGGTGGAAAATAAGTATTTTATGTGAAGAAATCCAAGGGGTATGAATACTTTTTCAAGGCACTGCATACTTATAGTGTACTTGATCACTCAAAAGCAGAGTTTCATCCCAAAAATTGATGTTTCAACTTAAAAACAACTCCAACTGTATTTTGAATAAATATACTAAATTAAAATGAAAGCATTTCAAATTGAAGTACAGTTTTAATGAGTGTGTTTAAGTTGAATGATAATGAAGATATAGTTTACTTAAAGAAAAACTATTAAATTAAAGCACACTTTTAATAATAGGTGTGTAAAGTACACTTTTAATAGGTGTGTTGAAATGTAATTATATTCATAGTATACTGAAGATATAGAAAAATACATCTCGTATTTGAAGTATATTATTTGAATTGCTTGCATATTTAAGTGTACTTTAGTATACTTGTAATATATTAAAATGTACTCTTTTTCCTAGTTGGGTGTGGCAAATGTTTCTGTATATGACAAATCCAACTCCAGAACCAGCCATACAGTAGCCTAGCCAGCTGGCTAGTTTTTTGAATACGGCGTAGCAACAATAGATAACATTAGCTAGTTGGATCAGGTTAGCATGAAAGTTAGCTGTTAGCTACACTGATAGCTGTTAGCTACACTGATAGCTGTTAGCTACACTGATAGCTACACTGATAGCTACACTGATAGCTGTTAGCTACACTGATAGCTACACTGATAGCTGTCACTGACTTGCTGTCATTTCTCCAAATGGAAATCACCATACCCAACTCCTGAATATGTATAAGCAGCCTGCGTCATTCTTCGGAGGTGGAAGCTAAATTATTGTTTCCGCTATAGGAAAGGAATTATGTCGACATAGGGGCAGCATTGCCCTCTGGTGGAGTGCTTTAAAGCTAAATTCCTACAATTCGACACATTTAGCCATTATTTATGCCATGTTAATATTACATATGAGTGAGACTAACAAAATCAAGGGGGGGAGGCCTTGGAGGTCAGAGCTCCTGGGAAAAAGGGGATACCTAGTCAGTTGCACCACTGAATGCATTCAACCAAGATGTGTCTTTCGCATTAAACCCAACCCCTCGGAATCAGAGAGGTGCGGGGGACTGCTTTAATTGTGGTCATCGGCGCTGGGGAGCCGTTGTTCTTGGAGGTTAATTGCCTTGCTGATGGGGCAGAATGGCAGATTCAAACCAGCAACCTTTCTGTTACTGGCCCAACGCTCTTAAGCGCTAGGCTATCTGCCACCCTGGTCAGTATTCCAGGCATCTTAACTAGCTTAGATAGCTACAGTGGGGAGAACAAGTATTTGATACACTGCCGATTTTGCAGGTTTTCCTACTTACAAAGCATGTAGAGGTCTGTAATGTTTATCATAGGTACACTTCAAAAATCCAGAAAATAACATTGTATGATTTTGAAGTAATTAATTTGCATTTTACTGCATGACATAAGTATTTGATCACCTACCAACCAGTAAGAATTCCGACTATCTTTGTGAGACGTGTTGTGGGTGAACAGATGATCTCTGCATGTGTATTTCCCACCGTAAGTCGCTCTGGATAAGAGCGTCTGCTAAATGACTTAAATGTAAATGTAATGTAAATGTAAAGCATGGAGGAGGAGGTGTTATGGTGTAGGGTGATTTGCTGGTGACACTGTCTGTGATTTATTTAGAATTCAAGGCACACTTAACCAGCATGGCTACCACAGCATTCTGCAGCAATACGCCATCCCATCTGGTTTGTGCTTAGTGGGACTATCATTTGTTTTTCAACAGGACAATGACCCAACACACCTCCAGGCTGTGTAAGGGCTATTTGGCCAAGAAGAAGAGTGATGGAGTACTGCATCAGATGACCTGGCTTCCACAATCGCCCGACCTCAACCAAATTGATATGGTATGGGATGAGCAGAGTGAAGGAAAAGCAACCAACAAGTGCTAAGCATATGTGGGAACTCCTTCAAGAGAATGCCAAGAGTGTGCAAAGCTGTCATCAAGGCAAAGGGTGGTTATTTGAAGACTCTCAAATATAAAATATATTTAGATTTATTTAACACTTTTTTGGTTACTACGTGATTCCATATGTGTTATTTTATAGTTTTGATGTCTTCACTATTATTTTACTGTCAAATTCTCACTAGGAGAGGTGGGTGTGGAGTCAGGCGCAGGAGAGAGCGAATTGCAAGAAAGGGCGGTTTATTTATTTTTTATAAGTCCAAAGAACAGGAACAGGAACAGGACCAGGAACAGGAACAGGATCAGGGCCAGGACCAGGACCAGGACCAGGAGGACCAGGAACAGGAACAGGACCAGGACCAAGAACAGGACCAGGACCAGGAACAGGAACAGGAACAGGTCCAGGAACAGGACCAGGACCAGGAACAGGAACAGGACCAGGAACAGGAACAGGACCAGGACCAGGACCAGGACAGCACCAGGACCAGGAACAGGACCAGGAACAGGACCAGGACCAGGAACAGGACCAGGACCAGGACCAGGAACAGGAACAGGAACAGGACCAGAAACAGGAACAGGACCAGGAACAGGACCAGGACCAGGAACAGGACTAGGAACAGGATCAGGACCAGGAACAGGAACAGGATCAGGGCCAGGACCAGGAACGGGATTAGGAACAGGAACAGGAACAGGACCAGGAACAGGAACAGGACCAGGATCAGGACCAGGAACAGGAACAGGATCAGGGCCAGGACCAGGACCAGGACCAGGAACAGGACAGCACCAGGAACAGGACAGCACCAGGACCAGGAACAGGACCAGGAACAGGACCAGGACCAGGAACAGGACCAGGAACAGGAACAGGAACAGGACCAGGACCAGGAACAGGAACAGGACCAGGAACAGGACAGCACCAGGAACAGGACAGCACCAGGACCAGGAACAGGACCAGGAACAGGAACAGGAACAGGACCAGGAACAGGAACAGGACCAGGAACAGGAACAGGACCAGGAACAGGAACAGGACCAGGAACAGGACCAGGAACAGGGACAGGAACAGGAACAGGAACAGGATCAGGACCAGGAACAGGACCAGGAACAGGAACAGGAACAGGACCAGGAACAGGAACAGGACCACAACAGTTGTCACAAAACAACAGGAACGCAGTCCCGAAAAAAAAACACCTGTTCAGACCAAAAATGCAACCCAAACAAATGACAGCTACACGAACAATCCCACACAAAACCAAGAGGGTAGGGAGAGATTAAATACCCCACTAATAACCTAAACTATACACAGGTGAACAACAAGACAGACAAAACCAAACGAAAAAGAAAAGGGATCGGTGGCAGCTAGTAGACCGGCGACGACGACCGGCGAGCGCTGCCAGAACAGGGAGAGGTGGAAGTCAAGTCGTGACATCTACAATGTAGAAAATTGTAAAAAAATAAATAAAGAAAAACCCTTGTTTTAAAACTTTTGACCGGTAGTGTATATACAGTATTTACAGGGGATACCGGTACTGAGTCAATGTTCGGGGTCACAGGTTAGTCGAGGTAATTTGTACATGTAGGTAGGGGTGTAGTGACTATGCATAGATAACAAAGTAGCAGCAGTGTAAAAACAAATGGAAGGGGGTGTCCATGTAAATTGTCCGGGTGGCCATTTGACTATTATCTCAAAGTGTTCCCCTCTAGGGACTGTCATTTCATAATGTCCTCCCACAAAATGACCTGCCCTATCCAGTAGCCTACACTCTCCCTTTCACCCACTTTTATGGCTGTCATCTGCAAATCTTTTTGGAGTCTGTGTTTTTTATTTACAATGATTACATCAAGATACAGTGTGTAAAGTTAGCTAGCTAGCTCAGTTGAGTTAGCCTACAAAGTGGCCTACGGGCTACTAGCAAATTAGCTAATAATAAAGCTAATAGTTTTTTTACATTTAAAAATGAATTTATTTAAATAAGTTCCCGCTGCCTCAGTTTTTTGGGTCCTTACAAAATGGAAATGAAGGGCAACCTTCCAGATTTTGCCGGAGGTAGCCAAGCGCAGTGAGCAGCTATGTGGACGAATTATATGGATTAGCGTAATCCACTTTCAATTTCCATAAATATAAATTGCAGACTGTCGACTTGATAACTTGAAAACTAGCTCTTGTAACTAGCATACGCAATGACTCTCTCTAGAATACGCAACGACTTTCTACTAGAATACACAACGACTCTACTAGAATACACGACTCTCTACTAGAATACACAACGACTCTCTACTAGAATACACAACGACTCTCTACGACTCTCTACTAGAATACACAAAGGCTCTCTACGACTCTCTACTAGAATACACAACGACTCTACTAGAATACACAACGAATTTCTACTAGAATACACAACGACTCTCTACTAGAATACACAACGACTCTCTACTAGCATACACAACAACTCTCTACTAGAATACACAACGACTCTCTACTAGAATACACAACGAATTTCTACTAGCATACACAACGACTCTCTACTAGAATACACAACGACTCTCTACTAGAATACACAACGACTTTCTACTAGCATACACAACGACTCTCTACTAGAATACACAACGACTTTCTACTAGCATACACAACGACTCTCTACTAGCATATACAACGACTCTCTACTAGAATACACAACGACTCTCTACTAGAATCTACTAGAATACACAACGACTCTCTACTAGAATACACAACGACTCTCTACGACTCTACTAGAATACACAACGGCTCTCTACGACTCTCTACTAGAATACACAACGACTCTCTACTAGAATACACAACGACTCTCTACTAGAATACACAACGACTCTCTACGACTCTACTAGAATACACAACGACTCTCTACTAGAATACACAAGGACTCTCTACTAGAATACACAACGACTCTCGATGACTCTCTACTAGAATACACAAAGGCTCTCTACGACTCTCTACTAGAATACACAACGACTCTCTACTAAGAATACACAACTCTCTACTAGAATACACAACGACTCTCTACTAGAATACACAACGACTCTCTACGACTCTACTAGAATACACAACGACTCTCTACTAGAATACACAACGACTCTCTACGACTCTACTAGAATACACAACGACTGACTACTAGAATACACAACGACTCTTACGACTCTCTACTAGAATACACAACGACTCTCTACTAGAATACACAACGACTCTCTACTAGAATACACACAACTAGCACACAACGACTCTCTACTAGAATACACAACGACTTTCTACTAGCATACAAAACGACTCTCTACTAGCATACACAAGGACTCTCTACTAGAATACACAACGACTCTACTAGAATAAACGACTCTCTACTAGAATACACAACGACTCTCTACTAGAATACACAACGGCTCTCTACGACTCTCTACTAGAATACACAACGACTCTCTACTAGAATACACAACGACTCTCTACTAGAATACACAACGACTCTCTAAGACTCTACTAGAATACACAACGACTCTCTACTAGAATACACAAGGACTCTCTACTAGAATACACAACGACTCTCTACTAGAATACACAACGACTCTCGATGACTCTCTACTAGAATACACAAAGGCTCTCTACGACTCTCTACTAGAATACACAACGACTCTCTACTAGAATACACAACGACTCTCTACTAGAATACACAACGACTCTACTAGAATACACAACGACTCTCTACGACTCTCTACTAGAATACACAACGACTCTCTACGACTCTCTACTAGAATACACAACGACTCTACTAGAATACACAACGACTCTCTACTAGAATACACAACGACTCTCTACTAGAATACAGCGACTCTCTCTGACTCTCTACTAGAATACACAACGACTCTCTACTAGAATACACAACGACTCTCTACGACTCTCTACTAGAATACACAAAGGCTCTCTACGACTCTCTACTAGAATACACAACGACTCTCTACTAAGAATACACAACTCTCTACTAGAATACAAAACGACTCTCTACTAGAATACACAACGACTCTCTCTACTAGAATACACAACGACTCTCTACTAGAATACACAACGACTCTCGACTCTCTACTAGAATACACAACAACTCTCTATGACTCTCTACTAGAATACACACAACGACTCTCTCTAGAATACAATGACTCTCTACTAGAATACACAACGACTCTGAATCGACTCTCTACTAGAATACACAACGACTCTCTACTAGAATACACAACGACTTTCTACTAGCATACACAACGACTCTCTACTAGCATACACAACGACTTTCTACTAGAATACAAAACGACTCTCTACTAGCATACACAACGAGGACTCTCTACTAGAATACACAACGACTCTACTAGAATACACAACGACTCTCTACTAAAATACACAACGACTCTCTACTAGAATACACAACGACTCTCTACGACTCTCTACTAGAATACACTAAGGCTCTCTACGACTCTACTAGAATACACAACGACTCTCTACGACTCTCTACTAGAATACACAACGACTCTCTACTAGAATACACAACGACTCTCTACTAGAATACACACGACTCTCTCGACTCTACTAGAATACACAACGACTCTCTACTAGAATACACAACGAACGACTCTCTACTAGAATACACAACGACTCTCTATGACTCTCTACTAGAATACACAACGACTCTCTACGACTCTCTACTAGAATACACAACGACTCTCTACTAGAATACACAACGACTCTCTACTAGAATACACAACGACTCTCTACTAGAATACACAACGACTTTCTACTAGCATACACAACGACTCTCTACTAGCATACACAACGACTCTCTACTAGAATACACAACGACTCTCTACGACTCTCTACTAGAATACACAACGACTCTACTAGAATACACGACTCTCTACTAGAATACACAACGACTCTCTACTAGAATACACAACGACTCTCTACGACTCTCTACTAGAATACACAAAGGCTCTCTACGACTCTCTACTAGAATACACAACGACTCTACTAGAATACACAACGATTTCTACTAGCATACACAACGACTCTCTACTAGAATACACAACGACTCTCTACTAGCATACACAACGACTCTCTACTAGAATACACAACGACTCTCTATGACTCTCTACTAGAATACACAACGACTCTCTACGACTCTCTACTAGAATACACAACGACTCTCTACGACTCTCTACTAGAATACACAACGACTCTCTACTAGAATACACAACGACTCTCTACTAGAATACACAACGACTTTCTACTAGCATACACAACGACTCTCTACTAGAATACACAACGACTCTCTAGCATACACAACGACTCTCTACTAGAATACACATGACTCTCTACTAGAATACACGACTCTACTAGAATACACAACGACTCTCTACTAGAATACACAACGACTTTCTCTCTACGACAACTGTGACTCTCTACTAGAATACACAACGACTCTCTACTAGACTCTCTACTAGAATACACAACGAACGACTCTCTACTAGAATACACAACGCGACTCTCTACTAGAATACACTCAACGACTTTCTACTAGCATACACAACGACTCTCTACTAGAATACACAACGACTCTCTACGACTCTCTACTAGAATACACAACGACTCTCTACTAGAATACACAACGACTCTCTACGACTCTCTACTAGAATACACAACGACTCTCTACTAGACTCTCTACTAGAATACACAACGACTCTCTAGCATACAAAACGACTCTCTACTAGAATACACAAGACTCTCTCTACGACTCTCTACTAGAATACACAACCACTCTACTAGAATACAACGACTCTCTACTAGAATACAACGACTCTCTCGACTCTCTACTAGAATACACAACGACTATCTATGACTCTCTACTAGAATACACAACGACTCTCTCGACTCTCTACTAGAATACACAACGACTCTCTACGACTCTCTACTAGAATACACAACGACTCTCTACGACTCTCTACTAGAATACACAACGACTCTCTGCGACTCTCTACTAGAATACACAACGACTCTCTACTAGAATACACAACGACTTTCTACTAGCATACACAACGACTCTCTACTAGATACACAACGACTCTCTACTAGAATACAAAACTAGAACTCTCTACTAGAATACACAACGACTCTCTACTAGAATACACTAGAATCTACACGACTCTCTACTAGAATACACAACGACTCTCTACTAGAATACACAACGACTCTCTACGACTCTACTAGAATACACAACGACTCTCTACTAGAATACACAACGACTCTCTACGACTCTCTACTAGAATACACAACGACTCTCTACTAGAATACACAAACGACTCTCTACTAGAATACACAACGACTCTCTACTAGAATACACAACGACTCTCTACGACTCTCTACTAGAATACACAACGACTCTCTACTAGAATACACAACGACTCTCTACTAGAATACACAACGACTTTCTACTAGAATACACAACGACTCTCTACTAGAATACACACTTTCACTAGCATACACAACGACTCTCTACTAGAATACACAACGACTCTCTAGGAACTACGACTCTCTACTAGAATACACAACGACTCTACTAGAATACACGACTCTCTACTAGAATACACAACGACTCTCTGACTCTCTACTAGAATACACAACGACTCTCTACTAGAATACACAACGACTCTCTACTAGATACACAACGACTCTACTAGAATACACAACGACTACTAGAATACACGACTCTCTCTACTAGAATACACAACGACTCTCTACACGACTCTACTAGAATACACAACGACACTAGAATACACTATGACTCTCTACTAGAATACACAACGACTCTCTACGACTCTACTAGAATACACGACTCTCTACGACTCTCTACTAGAATACACAACTCTCGACTCTCTACTAGAATACACAACGACTCTCTACTAGAATACACAACGACTTTCTACTAGAATACACAACGACTCTCTACTAGACTGACTTTCTACTAGAATACACAACGACTCTCTACTAGAATACACAACTAGAATACTAGAATACACGACTCTCTACTAGAATACACAACGACTCTCTACTAGAATACACAACGACTCTCTGCTAGAATACACAACGACTCTCTACTAGAATACACAACGACTCTCTCGACTCTCTACTAGAATACACAACGACTCTCTACTAGAATACACACGACTCTCTACTAGAATACACAACGACTCTCTACTAGAATACACAACGACTCTACGACTCTACTAGAATACACAACGACTCTCTACTAGAATACACAACGACTCTCTACGACTCTCTACTAGAATACACAATGACTCTCTACTAGAATACACAACGACTCTCTACGACTCTCTACTAGAATACACAACGACTCTCTACGACTCTACTAGAATACACAACGACGACTCTCTACTAGAATACACAACGACTCTCTACGACTCTCTACTAGAATACACAACGACTCTCTACGACTCTCTACTAGAATACACAACGACTCTCTACGACTCTCTACTAGAATACACAACGACTCTCTGACTCTCTACTAGAATACACAACGACTACGACTCTCTACTAGAATACACACTCTCTACGACTCTCTACTAGAATACACAACGACTTTCTACTAGAATACACAACGACTCTCTACTAGAATACACAACGACTCTCGACTCTCTACTAGCATACACAACGACTCTCTACTAGAATACACAACGACTTTCTACTAGAATACACAACGACTCTCTACTAGAATACACAACGACTCTCTACGACTCTCTACTAGAATACACAACGAACGACTCTCTACTAGAATACACACCGACTCTCTACTAGAATACACAACGACTCTCTACGACTCTCTACTAGAATACACAAGCGACTCTCTCACGACTCTCTACTAGAATACACAACGACTCCTGACTCTCTACTAGAATACACAACGACTCTCTACGACTCTCTACTAGAATACACAACGACTCTCTACGACTCTCTACTAGAATACACAACGACTCTCTACGACTCTCTACTAGAATACACAACGACTCTCTACTAGAATACACGAACGACTCTCTACTAGAATACACAACGACTCTCTACGACTCTCTACTAGAATACACAAACTCTCTCGACTCTCAACGACTCTACTAGAATACACAACGACTTTCTACTAGAATCTCACACGACTCTCTACTAGAATACACAACGACTTCTACTACGACTCTCTACTAGAATACACAACGACTATCTACGACTCTCTACTAGAATACACAACGACTCTACTAGAATACGACTCTCTACTAGAATACACAACGACTCTCTACTAGAATACACAACGACTCTCTACTAGAATACACAACGACGACTTTCTACTAGAATACACAACGACTCTCTACTAGAATACACAACGACTCTCTACACAACGACTCTCTACTAATACACAACGACTCTCTACTAGAATACACAACGACTCTCTAGAATACGACTCTCTACTAGAATACACAACGACTCTCTACGACTCTCTACTAGAATACACAACGACTCTCTACGACTCTCTACTAGAATACACAACGACCCTCTCTACTAGAATACAACACTCCTCTACGACTCTCTACTAGAATACACAACGACTCTCTATGACTCTCTACTAGAATACACAACGACTCTCTACGACTCTACTAGAATACACAACGACTCTCTACGACTCTCTACTAGAATACACAACGACTCTCTATGACTCTCTACTAGAATACACAACGACTCTCTACGACTCTACTAGAATACACAACGACTCTCTACGACTCTCTACTAGAATACACAACGACTCTCTATGACTCTCTACTAGAATACACAACGACTATCTACGACTCTCTACTAGAATACACAACGACTCTCTACGACTCTCTACTAGAATACACAACGACTCTCTACTAGAATACACAACAACTCTCTACTAGAATACACAACGACTTTCTACTAGCATACACAACGACTCTCTACTAGAATACACAACGACTTTCTACTAGACGACTCTCTACTAGCATACACAACGACTCTCTACTAGAATACACAACGACTCTCTACTAGAATACACGACTCTCTACTAGAATACACAACGACTCTCTACGACTCTCTACTAGAATACACGAACGACTCTCTACTAGAATACACAACGACTCTCTACGACTCTCTACTAGAATACACAACGACTCTCTACGACTCTCTACTAGAATACACAACGACTCTCTACGACTCTCTACTAGACGATACAATAAGACTCTCTCTACGACTCTCTACTAGAATACAACGACTCTCTATGACTCTCTACTAGAACTCTCACAAGGCTCTCAACGACTCTCTACTAGAATACACAACGACTCTCCGACTCTCTACTAGAATACACAACGACTCTCTACGACTCTCTACTAGAATACACAACGACTCTCTACTAGAATACTGCTTTGACTCTACGACTCTCTACTAGAATACACAACGACTCTCTACGACTCTACTAGAATACACAACGACTCTCTACGACTCTCTACTAGAATACACAACGACTCTCTACGACTCTCTACTAGAATACACAACGACTCTCTGACGACTCTCTACTAGAATACGACTCTACTAGCATACACAACGACTCTCTCTACTAGAATACACAACGACTCTCTACTAGAATACAACGACTCTCTACTAGAATACAACGACTCTACTAGAATACACAACGACTCTCTACGACTCTCTACTAGAATACACAACGACTCTCTACGACTCTCTACTAGAATACACAACGACTCTCTACTAGACGACTCTCTCGACTCTCTGCTAGAATACACAACGACTCTCTCACGACTCTCTACTAGAATACACGACTCTCTACTGACTCTCTACTAGAATACACAACGACTCTCTACGACTCTCTACTAGAATACACAACGACTCTCTCGACTCTCTGCTAGAATACACAACGACTCTCTACGACTGTCTACTAGAATACACAACGACTCTCTACGACTCTCTACTAGAATACACAACGACTCTCTACGACTCTCTACTAGAATACACAACGACTCTCTCGACTCTCTACTAGAATACACACCGACTCTCTACTAGAATACACCGACTCTCTACGACTCTCTACTAGAATACACAGCGACTCTCTACGACTCTCTACTAGAATACACAACGACTCTCTACGACTCTCTACTAGAATACAACGACTCTCACTAGAATACACAACGACTCTCTACGACTCTCTACTAGAATACACAACGACTCTCTACGACTCTCTACTAGAATACACAAGGCTCTCTACGACTCTCTACTAGAATACACAACTCTCTACTAGAATACACAACGACTCTCTACTCTCTACGACTCTCTACTAGAATACACAACGACTCTCTACGACTCTCTACTAGAATACACAACGACTCTCTACGACTGTCTACTAGAATACACAACGACTCTCTATGACTCTCTACTAGAATACACAACGACTCTCTACGACTCTCTACTAGAATACACAACGACTCTCTACGACTCTCTACTAGAATACACGACTCTCTACTAGAATACACAACGACTCTCTACTAGAATACACAACGACTCTCTCTCTACGACTCTCTACTAGAATACACAACGACTCCTCTATGACTCTACTAGAATACACAACGACTCTCTACGACTCTCTACTAGAATACACAACGACTTTCTACTCTCTACTAGAATACACAACGACTTTCTCTCTACGACTCTCTACTAGAATACTCAACGACTCTCTGACTCTCTACTAGAATACAGGACTCTCTACTAGAATACACAACGACTCTCTACACTCTCTACTAGAATACACAAACTCTCTCTACACAACGACTCTCTACTAGAATACACAACGACTCTCTACTAGAATACACAACGACTCTCTACTAGAATACACAACGACTCTCTACTAGAATACCCACAACGACTCTCTACTAGAATACACAACGACTCTCTCTACTAGAATACCTAGCGACTCTCTACTAGAATACACAACGACTCTCTAC